>NC_052513.1:29070269-29370269 GCF_014356525.2 Nilaparvata lugens | reverse complement strand
GTTTAAAACTCAATTTGAAACATTAATAAATTCACTTAAACAGAAAATTATTTAGAGAGCACAAAATTACAACACACACCAGCCAGCCATGTTTCAGAGAGAAGAACAGGAAAAGCCAAGCTACAAGGAAGCTTCGTCGTTCGAACAAAAAACCACATCTCTAAATCAGTGATGACTTCATGACACGTCAACAACAAAATTATAAATTACAAGTTTAGAATTCACATTTCATATTTGTTCTCAATAAAACTTTATTTTGAAACTATTATTTTAAATTTTTATATATCATCTCGATTTAAATAAACCATTTATCTATTAATTCTGTCAACCCAGCCTCGGTGACACCATGGCACAATGCAACAATCATTTACAATAAAAAATTCTCAGTCAAAAAGTTTGTCCGTATATCGATGACTCTGATATTTACTATAAAGTTTCATAGATCTCGAATTGAAGATTTGATTCAAATCGAGAAAAAATGTAATATTACAAATACCCCCCTCTTGACATAGAAAAATTTTACTGTTTGAAAATTGTTGAAATTAAATATGAAACAGTAACAATTTTTTCTATAAAAACATTACATGTCAACTATAATTGAAAATTATTATAAAAATTCATCAATAGCATTTGTTATATGTTTCCAAACAATATTTCAAAGTATAGAATATCAAAATTACTTTTGATTTAGCTTTATAATTTAAAGGAAAATATCTCAACAGAAAGTTTAATATGTAAAGAATAGTTTTTTTTTTATTATTTTTTTTTTTTAAATTGCACATAAATTTAATAGATAGAAAATTTAATTTTTTATTGCATAAAAGAAATTTAGTATGTTGAATGAAAAATGTATTATTATTATTATTTTTTTTTAAATGAATTGATGAATTGTTACATTTAATTTTCACATAAAATTTCAATAAATGAAAAAATGTTCATTTCTTTCACTATTGACGCGGTTGATTTTATCGATGCACATTTTGGAAAACAGTCCGTTAAGGCACTCAGTATGATTTTCAGTTAAGTGTGACTCCAATGTGATGACGTTAGTGTTGGGCTGATCCGAATACTCGTAGTGTTGGGCTGATACTTGTAGTCGACTGATGCATATCAAACTCGATACAGGTGACATCTCAGTTAGCGTTGCCTCATGCTTGTAGTAGACGGCTGCATACCAAACTCGATACAGAGTCACGTAAATTTTGTATCATATTTGTAATTATACAATGTACATTTCAGGCTTGAAATGACAATGTAATTCGTTTTTTGGAAAAGAGATAGACGCTGCATACAGGATTAATTTAGGTGAGGATTAGGTAAGGTTTGGTTTTTTGATATTTTCAGCTTTCAAGGTTTAGAGTTCTGCATACAGGAATAATTTAGGAGAGGATTTTTGAATCAATCCTTTCATGATACTGTGACTGTTATTCTAAATTCAAAGTTGCGAACGTGAACATGGATGGCAATTACCTCCAGGTAATGTAGTAGTGTTGAAGTTTGAGATACAAAGTCAGCAATAAGCGTTGGCATTGTTATTGGTGTATGCTTTGGTGTCGGCATTGGCATCGGCTTTGATATTGGCATTGGCATCAGCATTGGCGCAGGCATTGGCATTGGCGCAGGGATTGGCTTTGATATTGGCATTGGCATCAGCATTGGCGCAGGCATTGGCATCGGCGCAGGCATCGGCGTAGATATTGGCGTTGGCATCAGCACAGGCATCGGCGTAGATTTTGGCATAGTTATTGGTGTTGATATTGGTGTTGACATTGGCGTAGTTATTAGTGTAGGCATCAGCGTAGATATTGGCGTAGTTATTGGTGTAGATATTAGTATAGATATTGGCATTGATATTGGCGTTGACATTGGCGTAGTTATTAGTGTAGGCATCAGCGTAGATTTTGGCGTAGTTGAGTCACACTAGTTCGAAAATCACCCAAATGTTCTTAACACTCTTAATGGCGTTCACTTGTTGCTGATTTCGAGATTCACATGATAATTATTTCAATGTTAATGTCTGTGCTGTACCTGTTATCTTAAAATGCTTATAAACTAAGAAGAAAATCTTGATTAGGCTATCAATACAATCTAATACACATGATAATTATTTTTAAGTATATAATCAATATAAAATTGAAATTTGTTGACATCTTATTATACAGTCAGCAAAACATAAATTGTGAAATATGGAGATATCAATTATAAATTTCAATATAAAAAAAAATAATTTCATTTCCATCTATTCACTGTTCAAATATTTTATAAAAAGCAAATTTTTCAATATTATTAATCATCGTTTGTTGGATACTATAGTTTATTTCGACTTTTCAATGTTCTAAACACAAACTACATTTCATGACAAAACTTTACTATCAATCATTAAACAAGAAATCATTCAAAACATCAATAATATTTTGCTTCAAAGGCAATCAATATTCATAAGTAATCATCTGCATCTATGGCAATCAACATTATTAATCAACACAAAAAATATTATCTCATTACTGCCTCTCTAAGTCATAACCTTCTGGTCATTTCTTCTTTAGGCGATAATGGTTTTCCATCTCAAAAAACAATCACATACCAGCAAAATTCTAATCAACAAACCCCACTAAAAATTCTACATACACTCCAGCATCCATTTCAAACGATAATCAATCATATCAAAAATTTATAGAACAAACAGTTTTGAAATTTTGAAAAAGATATCAATTACAAAAACTTTAGAAAAATTTTAACCTTTAACTCATTTCAAATTGATAATATAACACAACGTTTTTATTCAATGAAAACATTATTATTCAAGTTAACTTTCATTAATACATCACATATATATGGCTACACAATTCATTAATACTTTCAAATTTTGAAGTTTATTTATTATAACAAAAGAATTTATACATAAGAATAGATTTCAGCATGTTCTAAATTGAACCATTTATTTTGTAAATAATTCATAATTTGAAAACTGTATAATAAGTACAAACATTTCAAGATTACAATACAAAGACAATCAAGATGAATAATTGGTAAAAGTTCCCTAAAAAATACAAATAAGAGAAAAAGGAAAAATGGGTAAATAAATTTCCTAAATAATACAAGGAAGAGAAAGATTAATTAGAGCCTATCCTACATGTCAGTACTAAACTTTCATGAGGAAGTATATTTAATAAAATATACTACTATGGAATTTTGTAAATTCCAAGTATGACTCTAATTTGTTATAATTGTGAGCTATCACTCCCACAAAAACAACTGGTGAAGGAAAAAATATGTTGACTATTGTGACTGGGTGGAGAGTTCCTAGATGTCTGTAAGGCAATGTGATAGCAGACTCTAGTATTGGACCACAAAAACAAAAGTATGCAAAAGTTTTTACAAACATTTGATGTTGCAGTCTTAAGGTTTTTATATCGCAAACAAGTAGGTCAGATAATCGAGTCCAGCCGTATGTGGTTCACGCTCACACCTCTAAAAGAATCACACCTACTTGTCTACCAAAAATCCAAAGTATTGGACAGCAAAAAAAAAATAAAATGCAAAATGGGTTAAAAGCCCAGAAGGAAACTATAACCTAATTACATATGGCTTATGGCACGATATGCAATGAAAGATGAGAACATGGGACATAATTTGCTCTGAAAAACCTAATTACCTAATATGATACCTAAAAAAAAATAGACATGATTAAAATATGTAATACATGATGAAAAAATATACCACAAGCAAACAATTATTTACACTACAATGGATAGATTTTAGAAAAGTTAAGTTTTATCAACAATTTTAAAGATTAGGAAAATAAGCTGCTATTTTAACTTCTAATATTATTTCAGAAGAATACAAATTTAAATGACTATGGACAAGATTGGTTAAGATATGCATCATAGAAGAATTTTACTGAATATTACACAAAGACAGGAAAGAATCGAAATTTGAAAAGATTAAGGGCCAAGAAAAATAGGCTACAGGAGAGAAAAAAGATACAATTATGGACTCTTACCATACGTAGTATTTACGGTCATTGCTATTCTGAATCCCGGCATGACACAGAATTCCTAATCATAACATAGTGCCGGGGAATACCCTTTCATCATGTGATTCACAGTCATCATCTTGTAAGTAAGCAACTTGAAACAACCTTTGAATACTAATACATCAATGGAGACTTTGTGTTTTGTTTTCTTCAAGAACATAATTTTATTCATGGGTTCATTTGTTTCAACAAAGCCATTTTGCTTACAAAAGTTAGTCATGTTCACTTGAGAATGCATTGCATACACCTTTCCAATTCTCAGTTGAAAGTTGAACTTATCAACTTGACTCAAAGCAACATTCATTTTGTTTACATTGTTCCTAACCTCCACAGAAACTTGTCTCATGTAATCATTCACTTTGTTTATAGTTTTCCTAACCTTCAATGTAGCAATATTACTTTCATGATAGTTGACTTTCAGTGAAGACAACTCCCTACCTACTTCTTTACTCAATTCTACTATCTCATTAGGGTTGACTTTTTCAACAACAGTAACTAGGCCTACATTGTCAGAAACTTGAATGAGTTGATCTTGTATCTTAACACTACTATTATCATGCTTCAATTTGTTTTCATCTTCATGATTATCACTCAATGTTTCATGTGCATCTTTCAATAGAAGGTTTTATACTAACCTGCTCTAGACGAGTTGCTATCTGGCTGCCGAGCCGGACGGTTGGTTTTTGTCGAGCTCTCTTATCGCTGGCGTGCCTGCATTTACAGTCTATTCCTGTTGTTCGGAAGTATTTATTTCGTAAATTTTCGTAGTTTTGTTTTGTTAGTGTTTAAATCAGTGAAACATTTTGTGTCAAGTGTTACATCATGAATTCACCAGAAAATGGACAAGATATTTCCTTGGAACTTATCATTAAAAGAATGGACTCTTTAATGCAAGGTAAACTAGACATCGTAAAACGTGATATACTCTCATCAGTGAATGAATTGAAAAAATTAGTGGACGTTAAACTAAAGAAATTTGAAAATCGTTGTTATGAACTTGAACAAGACAATTTGGAACTATCAGCTAAGATTGTCCGTCTAGAAAATCAATCTAGGCGTAATAATCTAATATTCTTCAATATTCAAGAGGATTCTAGGGAAAGCTGGGAAAAAACTGAAAACATCGTGGGAAACCTCATTGTTGATGTGATGAAAGTCGGACTCAATTCATACGACATCGAAAGAGCACATCGGCTTGGTAGAAGAGGCAGGAATAGACCGATAATCGTCAAATTTCTTAGCTGGAAAAAGAAAATGGAAGTCTTCAATTCGGCACGAACTCTGAGAGGTACACCAGTCAGAATAGCTGAAGATTATGCAGAGAGTACAAGAAATACTAGAGAGGAGCTCAAACCACTAATGATGGAGGCCAGAAACAACGGATTGAGAGCTTTCCTGAGAGTCGACAGGTTATTAGTGAATGGAAGGTCTTACAGCAAAGAAGAATGGATCCAGGAGAGTAGCGAGAGATTCACCAATCAAGTATCCGATACCAATCAAGTAGAAATTGGATTAGACAACAACATTTCCGCAACTAGAGACGAAGAACAATGCCAGGCTGAAATTCAGAGTCATTTGGTTGAAGAAAACTCTTCACGAGTCCAGCAACTAGTTTCCAGTCAGGACGGAGCAGGTATCAACACGCAGGCTGGAGAAACGGCGGGCGAGTCTGGAGAATTGCGTGATCAACAGAGAACGTATTCGACTGTCGCGTCGGCGAGTGTAAGCCGTCCGCGAGGTGCGGCCAATAAAACAGCTAATCTGATGCAGTGGTTGGAGACGGGTACTGTGACCAGGAGTAGAGTGAAAAATAATCAAATTCCAACGAATAACCCGAAAGCTAAAAGAAAATTATAGCAGGAGAGATCCAGTAGTGATGTGAAGGATAACACCAATCTCTCAGGTAACACTGACGCTTTTAATATTGTTTTTTGGAACTGTTATGGCTTCGGAAATGTTATCAATTCTGATTCTGAACAGATAAGAACATTTAACAGATTTAATATCATAGGTATAAGTGAAACGTGGTCATGTAATGAGTTGGATATTACAAATAAATTCCCAAGTTATAATATAATACAACGAATGGCTGTTAAAGAGAATATCATGGGTAGAGCTAAAGGGGGTCTTTTGGTTATGGTTAGAAAATGTTTCACATTTACCGTAATAGAAATCTCAGATTCATTTATTTTTTTGAAGCTATCACTTGAACAATTTACAGTAATCGTAGGTCTTGTTTATCTTAGAACGCAAAATTTAAGTGCAGATTTGAATTCATTATACACTTTTATAGAAAACAATAGTGATTTGATAAGAAGTTTCCCTGTAATTATTGGAGGGGATTTTAATTGTAGATTAGGTGAACTGGATCAATGTATAGATGATAATATATTAACATTTTCTAACTTACTACCATATCGACAATCATGTGATAAAATTGTAAATACTGTTGGAAAAAAGCTTTTAGATTTTATGGATGAGAAACTTTTCATTTTATTGAATGGAAGATCAAAAAGCGATTCTCCTGGCAATTATACGTTTATTAACAATAATGGAAAAAGTACAATTGATTACATCTGGGTCAGCACGAATTCTATTGAATTAGTATCAGATATGATAGTTTCGGATTTTGTGTTATCGTCTGACCATTTACCTGTTATCGTTAAAACCAATTTAGGAGTAGTGACAGGTAGAGTAGACGAAAACATACAAAGCAAAGAGAGATTAAATTGGTGTTCAGATAAAAAGGAACTTTACAAACTGTCAATGACTTTATCAGATAGATTAGAAAATACCTCCGATGATTCGAATAGCGATTATTGTAATTTAATTGTTTCTATAAAGCATGAGGCTAACTCACTTGATATGATAAAGAATTTTAACGGTTCAATTGAATTTAGGAATAAGCCATGGTATGATTTAGATTGTAATAATAAAAAAAGACTTGTACGTCAGGCTTATAGAGCTGCTAAAAAAGTTAATTTCATAGGAGAAAGTCTTGAAAAATATTTGACTATTAAAAAATTATATAGGCTATTATTAAGAAATAAGAGAAATCAATACTATACTGATATGCAAAAAAGAATTTCCAACATACGATCATCAAATGAATTCTGGAAGGCAGTTAAGTTTTTCAAAAGAAAATCACTAATAACAAACTGTATCAGCAGTGAAGTTTGGGTTGAGTTCTTAATCAATAGATATACTTCTGAATTTGTTACGCCTCCAATTTTTATAGATGCAACCCACCCAACACTCGATGCAGATATCGGTATGGTGGAATTGAATTATGTATTGAGTAGTTTAAAAGATAGGAAAGCCCCTGGTTCTGATAATGTAACTAATGAATTCTATAAAGCATTACCAGATTGCTGGAAGATTTATTTGTTGAATTTACTCAATAAGGTTTTCAATGGTCAAATTATCCCAAACGAGTGGTGCAAAGTATTAATGTTCGTGTTACATAAAAAAGGAGATCCGAATGAGCCAAGTAACTATAGGATAATCGCCCTAGTTAATACAATTGTAAAAATTCTAACGAGAATAGTTGAGATTCGTTTATCGAGGTGGGCAGAGAATAGCAGAGTTCTCCCAGAAGGACAAAGTGGGTTTAGAAAGGATCGCAGCTGCATGGATAACATATTTGTTTTACATTCAATAATATTTCAACATGTAGAATTGCGACATAAACCCATCTATGCACTATTTGTGGATTATGAGGCTGCGTTCGACGGTGTACCCCATTTTAGTTTATGGTACAAGCTGGGAAACGTGGGAGTTAGTAGTAAGATTGTAAGATTTCTTAGCGAGCTTTATCGTAGAGCAGAGCTGGTCCATATGAATGCATCCATCCCAGTAGGTAAGGGCGTATTGCAGGGGGACTCGATTAGCCCGCTTCTCTTCTCATTGTATATTTCAGATATTGAGGAATTTTTCAGAGCTAGAGGTCTATCTGGAATATACATAGATGGAGTTACTGATATTCTAATTCTTCTGTATGCGGATGACGTCGTCATCCTAGCAGATTGTCCTTCCGACATGCGAAACAAAATTAAATGCTTAGAAGATTATTGTGAATCTCTGAAATTGAAAGTTAACATTTCTAAAACGAAGATAATCCCTTTTCATAAGGGCAGGTTGAGAAGGAATAGATCATTCTATTATAAGGA
This sequence comes from Nilaparvata lugens, assembly GCF_014356525.2. Lineage (NCBI taxonomy): Eukaryota > Metazoa > Arthropoda > Insecta > Hemiptera > Delphacidae > Nilaparvata > Nilaparvata lugens. The sequence goes on along the minus strand of NC_052513.1, from coordinate 29,362,064 downwards.
AGAAGAAATTGAAGTATGCAATACATATAAATATTTGGGTGTTGAATTCAGTTCCTCAGGCCGTTTTAATACACACTGCTCATCTGTATTAACTAAATCTAAGGGGGTCAGTGAAGTAATGTTACAGGTTCTCAGAAAATCTCGCTCGGATACTTGGGATAGCAAGATAAGATTATTTGAATCAGTTGTTCTTCCAACGGCGTTATATGGTACTGAAGTGTGGGGGTTGGCTTGTGCTGAGCAGGTGGAGAGAGTTCAACTTGGATTTTTCAAGAGAATGTTGTTTTTGAGTAGACGTACACCGAGCTGGGCACTACGTTTAGAAACAGGAAGGGTTAAACTGGTTAATTTGATTATGTTTAAAACTTTAACGTGGCTGATAAAAATATTAGGCATGCCAGAAAACAGGTACCCCAAAATTTGTTTTAAGAAGCTCATGCTTTTGTCAGACAGTCAGCTCTATCAAAACAGAAATACTCTCAACTGGGTGAATTTGGTGAAACATCATTTAACTCTTGCTTATGTCAATGCTGATTGGAATCAGGCGGAGAATTGGTTGACACGGCTTGGTAGGATGAAATGGGATATAGTTAGTAGACATGGTGCAATATTGTTCGAGGCAGACAAACAGGAAGCATTCAACTCCATTTCTTTCCCTTTCTACCAGGCTTTAAATCCCAATTTTGCTCTAGGCGACCAGCTTCAAATAAGATCAGCGTTTAAATGTATAAGATTAGTCACACAATTACGTATGGCATCGAAATCCGGAATTTATCTTTATTTAGAGAACAGGGGTACAGTATGGAGTATTGTCCACTTTGTAACATGCGAGAAGATGAAACACCCACTCATGTCCTGGTACGTTGCCCGATGTATATTGATTTGAGACAACAGTTCTTGGCCAAATATGTAAGAAACATAGTCAATCCTGAAGATAAAACTCTAGTTCTTCTCTCAAATATAACAGCAAATAAAATGAGGGATATTTACAATTACATGATTAACGCTATGAATATTCGAAATTTAATTCTGGAAACTACAGGATAATATTGATGTATAAATAAGTATAAGTTTAGAGTGTATGTACAGCGTAAAGCACATTTTAATAAAATTATAGACTTTGTTGTTGATATTGCTCGATGATTGATTAAGAACTAATAATTATTGTTGGTTATTCTTCTTATGTTTTTGTAAAGTTTCTATTTGTAATGTTAAAGGCCTATTATTCTCATATTATATTATAAACTTTGTACCTATAGTATTGTTATTGTGATCACTATGAATAATTTTGTTGTTTATGGGCTCTAATCAGATAGCAACTCTATTTGTATGTGCATAACATGCTCGTTTACAAATAAAATGATTATTTATTTATTTTATTTATTTATTTATTTATTTATTTATTTACTAACCTGCTCTAGTCTAATGCTAGCAAATTCTTGCTTCATATCATCAAACCTAGCACTTTGCTCATCAAACCTAGCATTTTGCTCTTGTTTAAAATTATCAAATCTTTGTGTTAGGAATGCTATAAGATTTATATCATTTTTAATGTTTGCCATTTTGTAATATGCACTGATATCTATTCATTAAAACTTGATCTCTCTTGAACCGACTTCCCCATTCAGCAGTATACCATTCATAACCTATCAAGATATCTATCCTACTAATAATTTTCCATAACCAGGGATTTCATGGTGTACCATTTGGGACATATTTATTTTGTAATTCGGTCCCAACCAGGGGTACCATTTGCCTTGCTACCAATTTCTCCTAATTCGGTTGGATAGCATTGTCTCACCTATTAACCTAAGGAAATTTATCGGCTCCAACGTAATAGATTCTTGATAAATTATGAATGGATCTATCGCCTATGAATGAGAAATCCAATTTTCAGAGCAAATGAACTTATAATCTTCAGATGAATTTTGGCAAAATATTACACAAATACACAAAGAACAATATCTTACAAGCCTAAGCATCTAGTCACTACGAGCTAATTACTTATCCAGTTTATATAGTTGAAAAACAGTGGCTATTGGCTTGTATACACAAATAACAATATATAGACAAAATAGAACACTATAAACTGTTTAAAACTCAATTTGAAACATTAATAAATTCACTGTCAGAAATGGCCCCACGTTTGTAGGTCATAGATGAAGAATTTTCGAGCCAAGAAGATAGCCTCTCATAGAGTCACTTATAATCTATGAAATAAAAAATTCCTTTTAGAGATTCTGATCAACGTTTTAATTCAATTTTATAATCAGGGTGTGGATGTTTTGAATAAGTTTGATAATTTATTGCACTTTCAAGCCTTCATGAAATTAATTGAATGTTCTTTCCAAGGGTGTTCTTATGAATTTCTCAATTTACTATGGATATTTTATCAATATGACCTGGTTTGTTTGAGCGATCGGGTTCAGCATAGAGGTCGTCTTTTGGCCGTGGTTGTCGGTGATGCCCTCAGCGGCGGAGTTGGTCCAGTCATGCAGCGTCGTCGTGGTCCCCGTGTAGGCTCCGTCCGATTCAGCACGCAGCGGTCCTCTTCACCGTTGTTTGATGCGCTCGTTGTCCGTTGTCCGTCTCGCCTCTCAGCCCAAGCACACTGCAAAGTTTTTTGGCAGCTTCAGTGCGATTTATGACAGGGCAACAGTTATTCAACAAATTAACAAACACTCCTAATCCGGTCTATATAACTTGAAAATTTAAATAATAAACTGTGAGCTACATAGAGTGAATTCAAAAATTATCTGGGCTATTGACAAAAAGAAAATTGATTAAACGTATTATTAATTCAACAATGTGTGATCTATCAGCACAAAATTATACAGCTCATCTTATATAATTCACTTGTCTTCGTAGGTAGTTTAAATATTGCAAAAGTTTCTGAGTAAACTGAATGAATTCAAAATTATAATGATTCAGAATTAAATCTGTATAGAAAAATTTATAATCGCTCTCGAACTGAATTGTTAAACAGAGTTACATTAAACAAATTTTTAAAAGTTCATGAATGGTTTAGATATAATAAATTCGATGTAAAATTGAATAAACTTGAGAATACTTTGAAATGACTTTGAGATAACTTTGAGGCGACTCACCGGATATTGTCTACATTGGCACACAGAAAACACTTATAACATGAATGGTCTGGAGATTCGGAAATTTGGCTGCTGACTGTCTCGAGCTGACGTCTCCACAGGTATTTATAGTGTGCCGCCATTTTGACTAACTTTTGGAGTTCATAAACATTTTAAGTTTTGAATCTCCATCACAATAATTCAGTTCACTATTTCAAATTTTAAGTTAGATTAAACTATTCCCACAGAAACTAACAGAGAGTAGATTCTTATTTTATTTAAACAAAAGGATGTGCAGGCTGCTTGAGTCAAGCTCCACTCAACATGTCTCGAACACAAAAAACTACAAATACACTTTTTTGGAGCTTAGGAATTTGAAATTTACAGGTAATGTACATCAAAATTCCTTCTTTCATGTGTGGTAATTTGTTTTGTAAGAATTTCTGTATTTATAGAAATATAAGTGTTTGAAAATTGTGATTTTTCACGTGGTCTTCAAAGTTTTTTAGATCAATTTAAGATATTTAAGATGTTAAAAAGTGAGATTTATGAGCTTGATCTCATTACAAAATAGTGCTCTGCAACTTCTGTTAATATAGAAATAGAAGTTTTACAATGATTATTACTTTTCCGTAATGGTATGCAAGTGTTGGAGGTTAGGCTTCCTCTACCTTGAACTACTTTACTTTGAATATTTGCTAAAATAAATTAGTAAAATATAACTAAGCTCTCAAATAATAATCCAGATAGTTTGTTTTTATAGAGTGATAATTAATTTCTTTCGGAATTGCGTTATTGATAAAGATTTTCCAAGATTTCCACTAATGTGTTTGGTGAGGCTAGTTTTTCTTTTTTAATTTCCATTTTCCTCTCCATAATCATGATTTTCCAAGGAAATATTGAGCTAGTCGTGACATAGGCTCCCTTTCCGGCGAGTGACTAATTCCAGTTGGTCGGTGGAAAATACATAAAACGTCTTGTGAAATATTTCCTTATTATTCATTTTATCTACTCTGTCATTGATTATTATGACTACACTTATTCGACATTGAAGATGTTGTACATGCAAGTACTTAGTATTTTTGCGAGGTTTAAATCTCGTGATTTTTTATAATTTTTCATTTCAAGTTCTACTTTGATTATTATGATCAACATAAATTATTAAACATTTATAAGTACACTTATTCAACATAGAAGATGTTCGTACATGCAAGTACTTATTATTTTTGCGAGTTTTAATTCTCGTGATTTTTTATAATTTTTCATTTCAAGTTCTACTTTGATTATTATAATCAACATAAATTATTAAACTTTATACGGTCCCGTGTACAAATGGAAAAATTTCTTAGTCTTTTTTCCAAGAGAATCTGACAGACGATGCGTGCGTAGTAGTACTTCTTGCCCAACTTGATACTCGTGTACTCGAATCTTTTTATCGTGGTGCTTCTTTCGAAGCTCGGCGGCGTGAAGAAGATTTCTTTTGATGATTGCTCTATCAATGTTATTCTGTTTATTCTCATGCGGTATCTCCACCAGTTTTTCTATGAAATTTTTTCTCCTATTTCCGAACATGATCTCGTGGGGGTATAACCTGTTGATTCGTTGTAAACGTTGTTAATACATTCTTGTAGGAAGGGCAGGAATTTTATCCATTTTTGATGTTCATTTGCGCAATATGCACGCATAAATCGTGATATTTCGGCCATTTTTCTCTCCACCGGATTTGAGCTCGGATTATATCGGGTAGTCCATATGGTTTCGATATTTTCCTGCTGCATAATCAGAATCCAATTATTGCTTCGAAAATACGTGGCGTTGTCAGCCAATATTTTCTTTGGTTTACCTACTTCAACACACCATTTTTCAGTTATACAACGAGCTAACTTACTGCCGGTTATCTTTCCGATTGGGAACAGCATTGTGTATTTTGAATGTAGGCAGGTGACAGCAAATATATGTCTATGACGACCTACTGCGGTTGGAATTGGGCCATAGATATCTGTTGCCAATATATCTAATGGGTGTTCTGGAATTATGGGCTTCATTGGTCCTCCAATGGTGTACCTATTATATTTGGTTCTTTGACATACGTCGCAGGACACTACAATCTCTGTTACTTTCTTGTACATTCCCTTGAAGTAGCATGACGTTTTTAAAAAATAATACGTCTTTTTAATTCCGAAATGACCTATCCTTTCATGGGCTTCTTTGATGATATCGTTTTCCAGTGTCTTCGGGATGACTAATTTCCAATCACCTGTGTTTATCGGTACTCTACAGAACAGGTATTTCTTATACATCTTGTACGTTTTTAGCTGTTGAGAATTATTTTCACCAGCTTCCCCCAATTGTCTAATTATGTCATTCAAGTGTGGATCGTCTGTTTGAGCTTCCTGTATTTTTGAAGGAGTTAGCAGTCTTTTGTGTACTAGAGGAGCTATATTAACTGGAAACGGCACACCTTGTATGTAATCTGTAGTATAGCAATTGAAGGTTGTTTCGTTGTTGTAAGTAGCATCTATTTCTCGTGACAAAAAATCTGCGGTTTGATTACTCTTTCCTGGAAGGTGTGTTAGTTCTAAATTGAATTCTTGTAGCGCTAAAAACCAACGAGAGATGCGATTGTTTGTCAATTTTGCAGTTCTGAAAAATGTTAAAGCTTTATGATCTGTGTTGACAAAAATTTTCTGTCCCAGAAGTAGAGTGCGGTATCGTAAACATACTTCTAATAGACTTAACAATTCTTTTTCTGTCACCGAATATTTTCTCTGTGCATTGTTCAAAGTTTTGCTGTAGAAAGCTATAATGCCTTTTTCATTATTCTTATCGAACTGAAAAATTTCAGCCCCTATGGCATAATGCGACGCATCCACGTTTATGAAAAATGGTTTTGATAAATCGGGGTGATGCAGCATAACTACTTCCAAGAAACGTTCCTTTATTTCACAAAAAACTCTCTCTTCTTCATCACTCCATCTCCACAAATTTTTTGACGAAAGTATATGACTGAATTGCTTGGTGTAATGAGACAAATTCTTACTGAATTTCCTGTAAAATTGTAGAAAGCCTATAAACTTTTGTAATTGTTTTCGATTCTTTGGCGAAGGAAAATTTCTGATTGCTAATATTTTCTCCTCATTCTGAGTGATACCTTTTTCATTTATAATATGCCCTAAGAAATGTACCTGTCGTTTAAATAGATTGCATTTTGATAACCTTAGCTTAAGCCCATTTTCTCTTAGACGCTGGAAGATTGTGTTTAAATGATGACAGTGCTCGTGTATAGTGTGTGAGGCAACTAAAGCATCATCTACGTATACCGTGCAAAATTCCGCAATATCCTCTCCCAGGGCTTGTCGTAAGCACTTGATGAAAATAGCCATTGCGTTTCGTATACCAAAGGCAAGTCTTGTAAAACGTAAATTCCTTCCATTGAATAGGAATGATAAGTAATCACGTGACTCTTCTGCTACCTCTACTTGCCAATAACCAGAACTAAGATCAACGGTTGAATATATGGATTTTCCGTGAAACGTTTGTAGTGCCTCATCAATTTGCATAGGTGTTTCTCGGTCATCCTCCAGGATATTATTTAGAGGACGAGCGTCTAAGCATAATCTCACAGTATTGTCTTTTTTGCCAACACAGACTATGGGTAAACTGTAAGGTGAAAAAGAAGGTTCTACAACTCCTAATCTCTCCATACGATCTATTTCAATCTGTGCTGCATTTCGTAATGTGAAGGGTATTGAATAATTCTTCTTGTAGTATGCTTTATGTGGTTTAACGTTAAGTTGACATTTAAAATGGGTTGCACGACCTGGTGTTTCCGAGAATACGTCCTCATGCTCGCGTAATAGTTCAATTATTTCAGTTTTTCCCTCTTCTGGATACTCATCACTATAGCGAATGTCATTTAATAATGCTTCGAATAATTGTTTATCCTTGGTTTCATCAGACTCTCTACATTGCCATTGTTCAGTGTCCAATCTCACGAAATCGTCGTCTCCTTCTTCACGCATGTGTGTAGGCCTATCACTTGGTCCTTGTTCGATCACTCTTATTTTAGGAGTATCTACGTGTTGCGCTTCTAAAATGAGTGGAGTGGTTAGCATAGCTCCCTCTCTTCCTTGGCGAATGGATAGTGTCATATTGGTCAAATCAATGATAGCTTGGTAGTATTTCAAAAAATCAACGCCAATGATAAGATCTGGACAGGATGCTGGATAAACGAGGAATGTGTGAGAGAGTACTACATTATTTAACATCGGTATTTCTAGCAGGCATTGTTTTTGAATTTTTACTCGGCGACTCGGATTTATTCCTTGAATATAGGTCGAACTAAGCGGTAGGGTTTCAATTCTCTGCTTTGACTCTATACTGGAGAATAGATCAGCTTGAATAATACTGCATTGTGCACCAGTGTCTATCAATGCTTGCACTTTCTTACCGTACAGATTACACTCGATAAATTCTTGAAATTGTTTTAATTCGTTTTCTTCATGTCCTGTATCTTCTTCTAATAAATCAGCGATTATCTCGTCTCTGAATATGGTTCTTAATTTCATGGGGGTGGAACTTTCGTCCTCTGGGAAATATCTGATTGATTTATTTAGTAGTTTGGAGCTAGTAGCGGTTTCGTTATCATTCGAAATAGGTTCAAAATTATTTCTTCTTTCGTAGTAGGCCTGTTTATCAGTTTCGTTAATCAAGGGTAGGCTATCTCTGTTTCGCAGTGGTCTCTTTCCAAAAGCCGTTATTTCCGATAAAGTATTACGGTCTGTTTCAATTTCTTTTCCATTGCCAGTAGTTTCATTTGAGCAATCCGCCTGTTCACAATGCTTTTTGAAGCGCGTACGTTTTCGATTTCTTATACGCGAACATCGGTATCTCGCGTGTGATGTGTGATTGTTGTTCTTTTCATGAAAAATGTATTCTCTTTCCCGTACTCTATTTGGAGTATTTTCTTTAAAACGAGTGTGTTTCCTCTTCTTTGCTTCAGACTCCTCATCACTGTTTTGTTTTCTAAATTCTATTTCCTTAATACAATCAACAATCCCTACACAATCGACATTATTCACACGATCTACATTCATTATACCTTCGGTTTTTTCTTTCTTCCGATTACTCCCACTTATCTCTCTTTCATTATAAGTACTATACAGCTTACTAGGCCTGAATAATTTCATTTGATTAATTTCGTAATCCTTAGTACAAGTTTCAGACATCTCCGAATCATCATAATTATTGTTTATGTTATCTCCCACATTTGCGTCTGGTTGAAGGATAGCACTCGATTTCGGCGTAATTCTCTCGATTGTTTCTTCTTCTATCGGTACTATCCTTTCCTTTAGTTGTCAGATATTTTTCATTGGTGTCCCTGAATTTGAATTCTTGCTACATGGATTGTTGTTGCTGGGGTCGCTGCTGTGAGGGTGGCTCGGTCGCGCATCACTCGGCTTCGGGCTCTGTGGCGGGTTTGGCGAGTGTGTCTGCTTGTTGGCGTGGGAACCTCCATCTCTCACATGCTGACTCTCGTGAAATCTGCGTTGATTGTCGCGGTGTTGTTGGCGTTGTTCCTGCGGTCTCTGATTCTGCTGCTGCTGGCGCTGGTCCGGCTGTCGCGGCTGTTGCTGTTGCTGTCGCGGTCCGTCTCCTCCTTCATACGTCCTTCGGCCTGCTTCCTGCCTGCTAGGCTCCAATCTACGAGGCTCCCATCCACTAGGCTCCCATCTACGAGGCTCCCATCTGCGACTCTCAGGATACGTGCTGTCTGCTTCTCTGATGCCTGCTGATAGCCGCTCGTCGTTGTTGGTTGCGTCGAGTCTTTTGTGATTGACTCGTGGGTTGTTGTCGTTTATTGTCTGAATTCTATTCAGACAATCTTCCAAGTCACGCAGATTATTGATTTGAGGACAAGAGAGTGCTAGCTGAACGTTGTAAGGGAATTTCTGTGTTATTATCTGAACCAAATTAATTTCGGAAAGTGGGTTATCTAATAAAGAGTTGAAATATTTTATTTCTGCTGCAAAATCGCTATATGTATCTGTTCTACTATTGAAACTGCATGTTATTATCTTGTTTAAAACAGTTTGTTGTTTTGATAAGGACCAGAATCGGTCTAGGAATGCCTTAGTGAAGTCACCCAAATTATTAAAATCCTCCATACGACTTCTAAAGAATGTTAGAGCTTCACCTCTGAGATGCTGAGCCACAAGCTGTAGACGCCAGATTTTCCATGGTATTGTTTGAAGTTCATTTATAGCTATGATTTGATTCATGAATTCTTTTGGTTGCGGGGTTTTCGGGGTATTATCGAATTGACCTAGATTTGCTAACAGATTGGATGCACCACATACCTCATATCCATTAGGTGATTTTTCCTTCACTAGTTCATTGATAAGACAGGTTTCTTTTATTTTAGTAATTTCGGCATGTGTTTCGTTAATCTGACTTTGTAAATGAACGCGAACGTTTACCATTTCCTGTTCTTTAATCTGACTTATCTTGTCATTTATCTCTATGATTGCTTGTCTATTCTCTGAAATTTTCTCGGAATGCTCTTCAACCTTAGCTGAGAACTGAGCTGTTACTTGTTGAGTACTATTTTTAATCTCTTCAGTTAAATTCCTATGACTAAGCTGCATAGCAAAAAGACTCTTCATTGATTCGGCTAGACTTTTTAAAGTAACTTCATTATCGTCTTTATTACTAGCTTGAGGAGAACTAGCAGAATTTCTTATTGAAGTGGGAGAAAAATGAGTTTCACTAGATTCGGATTTGTTTCCTTCAACTTGTGTTGATGATAAGAGGGCCAAACTTTCTCTACTGAATTCATTGTTTGGTAATCTATCTTGAGATTCGGATTCGGCATTATTATTATTAGCCATCTTTTTAGATTAACCTTTCCTATTCTATAAACTCCAGGTAATATTATTATCAAAACTAAAATCAATTTTAGGGCACTAATAGCAACAATTACGATAACTGAAAGAATTTATCTTGGAAAATTTCAAACATAAAATTTCAAACACAAAAATTCATGCAGCCAAATTACATTCCTATGAGAATCTCCAAACGTGCAAAATAAACATCAAACACAAAATAATACGAGAAATCTTAGACAAACTGTTTCTGTGGGAATAGACAAATTCAATATGCTTATGAATTCTGATAATTTGAGAATTTCTTTGAATATTTGAGTCAAAAATTATTATGACATTGATCTTTGATCTCCCGTATTGATAAATCATATATGGATTGTGACTAAACTGAGCGCAAATGAGTCGCCTCAAAAATTGTTGTAAATAAATTAATTTGGTGAAATTGAAAAAGATCTAATATTGGCTTGTGCAATTATTAATCAAACTTAATGCAACACTAGTTGGGCGCCATGTGTCAGAAATGGCCCACGTTTGTAGGTCATAGATGAAGAATTTTCGAGCCAAGAAGATAGCCTCTCATAGAGTCACTTATAATCTATGAAATAAAAAATTCCTTTTAGAGATTCTGATCAACGTTTTAATTCAATTTTATAATCAGGGTGTGGATGTTTTGAATAAGTTTGATAATTTATTGCACTTTCAAGCCTTCATGAAATTAATTGAATGTTCTTTCCAAGGGTGTTCTTATGAATTTCTCAATTTACTATGGATATTTTATCAATATGACCTGGTTTGTTTGAGCGATCGGGTTCAGCATAGAGGTCGTCTTTTGGCCGTGGTTGTCGGTGATGCCCTCAGCGGCGGAGTTGGTCCAGTCATGCAGCGTCGTCGTGGTCCCCGTGTAGGCTCCGTCCGATTCAGCACGCAGCGGTCCTCTTCACCGTTGTTTGATGCGCTCGTTGTCCGTTGTCCGTCTCGCCTCTCAGCCCAAGCACACTGCAAAGTTTTTTGGCAGCTTCAGTGCGATTTATGACAGGGCAACAGTTATTCAACAAATTAACAAGCACTCCTAATCCGGTCTATAATAACTTGAAAATTTAAATAATAAACTGTGAGCTACATAGAGTGAATTCAAAAATTATCTGGGCTATTGACAAAAAGAAAATTGATTAAACGTATTATTAATTCAACAATGTGTGATCTATCAGCACAAAATTATACAGCTCATCTTATATAATTCACTTGTCTTCGTAGGTAGTTTAAATATTGCAAAAGTTTCTGAGTAAACTGAATGAATTCAAAATTATAATGATTCAGAATTAAATCTGTATAGAAAAATTTATAATCGCTCTCGAACTGAATTGTTAAAAAGAGTTACATTAAACAAATTTTTAAAAGTTCATGAATGGTTTAGATATAATAAATTCGATGTAAAATTGAATAAACTTGAGAATACTTTGAAATGACTTTGAGATAACTTTGAGGCGACTCACCGGATATTGTCTACATTGGCACACAGAAAACACTTATAACATGAATGGTCTGGAGATTCGGAAATTTGGCTGCTGACTGTCTCAAGCTGACGTCTCCACAGGTATTTATAGTGTGCCGCCATTTTGACTAACTTTTGGAGTTCATAAACATTTTAAGTTTTGAATCTCCATCACAATAATTCAGTTCACTATTTCAAATTTTAAGTTAGATTAAACTATTCCCACAGAAACTAACAGAGAGTAGATTCTTATTTTATTTAAACAAAAGGATGTGCAGGCTGCTTGAGTCAAGCTCCACTCAACATGTCTCGAACACAAAAAACTACAAATACACTTTTTTGGAGCTTAGGAATTTGAAATTTACAGGTAATGTACATCAAAATTCCTTCTTTCATGTGTGGTAATTTGTTTTGTAAGAATTTCTGTATTTATAGAAATATAAGTGTTTGAAAATTGTGATTTTTCACGTGGTCTTCAAAGTTTTTTAGATCAATTTAAGATATTTAAGATGTTAAAAAGTGAGATTTATGAGCTTGATCTCATTACAAAATAGTGCTCTGCAACTTCTGTTAATATAGAAATAGAAGTTTTACAATGATTAATTACTTTTCCGTAATGGTATGCAAGTGTTGGAGGTTAGGCTTCCTCTACCTTGAACTACTTTACTTTGAATATTTGCTAAAATAAATTAGTAAAATATAACTAAGCTCTCAAATAATAATCCAGATAGTTTGTTTTTATAGAGTGATAATTAATTTCTTTCGGAATTGCGTTATTGATAAAGATTTTCCAAGATTTCCACTAATGTGTTTGGTGAGGCTAGTTTTTCTTTTTTAATTTCCATTTTCCTCTCCATAATCATGATTTTCCAAGGAAATATTGAGCTAGTCGTGACATCACTTAAACAGAAAATTATTTAGAGAGCACAAAATTACAACACACACCAGCCAGCCATGTTTCAGAGAGAAGAACAGGAAAAGCCAAGCTACAAGGAAGCTTCGTCGTTCGAACAAAAAACCACATCTCAAAATCAGTGATGACTTCATGACACGTCAACAACAAAATTATAAATTACAAGTTTAGAATTCACATTTCATATTTGTTCTCAATAAAACTTTATTTTGAAACTATTATTTTAAATTTTTATATATCATCTCGATTTAAATAAACCATTTATCTATTAATTCTGTCAACCCAGCCTCGGTGACACCATGGCACAATGCAACAATCATTTACAATAAAAAATTCTCAGTCAAAAAGTTTGTCCGTATATCGATGACTCTGATATTTACTATAAAGTTTCATAGATCTCGAATTGAAGATTCGATTCCAATCGAGAAAAAATGTAATATTACAGTCTGCATTGATTTTCATACCCAAAGCATTCCTCTCATGAAAGTTTAAGAGATTCAGTTTTATCAGTTTTTCCATTTGAAAATGATTTTAAAAAAGGAAACATAAACAACAACAACAACTCAACAACTCGAAATACTCAAAATTAAAGTACTTGAACAGTTTGAAATATACAAGTACATCAAACAACAGCCAAACAATATTCTAACTGACTCGAGATAAGAATGCTAACGGCCTGACGTTGTTCATTTTGGCTCCTGTTTGTTTCTCGAGTTCTGCATGTTCTTGTGTTAGTTGAGTTCTAATTTTTGGCTGACTCGTGCTGTGTGTGATCATCTTCAATCATCACAAGTTTCAAGTTCTCATCTTGAGTGGTTACTGTGATTTAAATAAATTTAATTTTGATCATGCCTAAATCTTCGCCAGCAGTGCTAAGGAGCAAGCTAGCCAAGGTCGCAACCGGCGGCGATAAGGGTTCGGCATCGAGCGATCGCCCGTCGTCAGCATCATCCTCGTCATCGACCAAGGGGGAGGGGTGGCCGGCTGATAAAGGCATGCTCAAGGAGTTTGTAGCCGAACTCTTGTCAGATAACAAGTTCCTTGATAGTATTGTCGACCGTGTTGTGTTAAAGCTGAATGATAATCTCGATGAGCTGATAAGAGCGCGCATCCAGAGTGAGTATGAACCGCGTTTATCGGCTATGGAGAAAAAAATCTATTCATTGGAGGCTGAAATTCGCGACATTACAAAAAAGGCAGCATCTCGTACCGAATTGTATGAGCTTAAGTTGGACTCTCAAGAACAATACCAACGTCGCAATAATGTACAAATATTTGGCATTCTGGAGGTGAATGGAGAAAATCTCACCGAGATTGTCACCAAGCTGTGTAGTGACGGATTGAAAATCGCGGTGGATGCAGCTCAGATCGACCGCTGCCACAGAGTGGGACGTCTTCCTGGTACTGGAGCGACTCAGGCGAGACCGAGAGCTGTCATCGTCAAGTTCGTGAGCTACCAGACTCGGCGTTCGGTGTTATCGGCGAGGAGGCAACTCAAGGGTTCTGATATCACTATAAGAGAGGACCTCACGAGACGACGATATGCTCACTTCCGTGAAGTGGCAGCTAGAGTGGGCATCAGGAATGTGTGGATGATCAGATGATGGCCGAGCGCGATCGGTGTAGTAGAGTTGCATGACGCACAAAGAGCTCTGTGGATATCAATAGCTACAAGCGAATGAGAAATTTGTGCAAGCAGACCATCAGAAACGCCAAATCCAGATATTTCCAAAATCTGATCTACTCTGCTGGTTCATCTGCTTGTAAGTGGCGTAGACTCAGGTCTGTTGGAGTTGGTGGAGAAAGGGGCGGGCCTGTTGTGTCTCACTCACTGGACGATCTCAACAACTTTTTTACTGACATACCTGTTGGCTTGGATCGTGCCCATGACTACATCAACTCTTTGCCAGCTCAAGTAACTGGAGAGCCATTCTACTTTTCAGGTGTCTCAGCAAGTGACGTTTTGGCTGCTATACTGAAAATAAAGAGCAATGCTATTGGGGCTGATGATCTACCATTGAAATTCATAAAAATTATGCTTCCCCTGATACTTCCCTTCATCACCCACATCATAAATACATCTCTCATGACTTCCGTTTTTCCTGAAAATTGGAAGTCATCTATAGTCATACCCTTAAACAAAACTCCCAACCCGTCCTCCCTTTCAGACTACAGACCCATCAGCTTATTATCTGTGCTCTCCAAAGTACTAGAGGTGATTGTCCACAAACAGATGAGTGAATTTATTTGCAGTAGGGGGCTTATTAGTGACTTCCAGTCAGGATTCAGGTCTGGTCACAGCAGAAATTCTGCTCTTCTCAAGGTGGCTGATGACGTTCGCAGAACAATGGATGGCAGGGAGCTCACACTCATTGTCCTTGTTGATTTCAGCAAGGCCTTTGACTGTGTGTTCCATCCCATCCTATTGTACAGACTGGAGGGTATGGGTTTCTCTCGTTCGACGGTGGCATGGGTGCGGTCCTACTTGCAGAATAGACGTCAGTGTGTGAGACTTGGGGGTTCCTCTTCGCGCTGGCGACCAGTGGGACGAGGTGTCCCTCAGGGTTCAATCTTGGGTCCTCTGCTATTCAGTGCATACATTGACAACTTGACTCATGTATTAAATACTACAGAGCATCACTTGTATGCTGACGACTTGCAGCTGTATAAGCATTTCAAGCTTGGTGATGCGGCGACAGCTGTGAGTGACATGAACCATGACCTTGCCCGTGTGATCACCTGGACGGAGAATAATGGTTTAAAAATTAATGAGAGCAAATCGCAGGTCATGGTTGTAGGTCACTCAAGACTCTTGACTAGACTAAGCCTTAATGACTTACCCCACATAAGAATAAACAATGTTCAACTTGACTACAGCACCAGGGTGAAGAATCTTGGTTTGACTTTTACAAATACTCTCGACTGGACAGACCATGTAAACTCGACCAGTAACAAAGTTGTAGCTGGGATTAACTCTTTGAAAAGGATTGGACACCTTTTACCTTTTCCTACTTAAATCATGTTAGTTAAAACATTGATATTCCCCTTTTTTTCTACTGTGACTTAGTGACTATGGACATGACTGTTCAACTTACTCAGAGATTGCAGCGCGCTCAGAATTACTGTGTGCGCTTCATCTTTGGTTTACGACGTGACGAACATATTACTCAATACTTTTTGGACAGCTCAAACTTCTAAGACTGCACGAGTACAGGAGTCTCCATGCACTCATGTTCCTCTTCAAACTCTTGAAATCTCGGTCTCCCAATTACTTGGCAGAAGGGTTTCGCTTCATGGGTGATGTTGGCAGGGGTGGGACGCGTCATGGAGCTTGCTCATTGTCCATTCCTATTCACAGAACTGAGCTATATAATAAGTCATTCCATGTTAGTGCGATTAGATTATGGAATTCACTGCCAGCTCATATTAGGCTGCTTGACAGTGAACGCCGGTTCAGTGCGGCTGTCGTGGCGTGGATCAGGGGGGGAGGGCTTAACTAGGCGGTTTTACTCTATGTTCTTTAGAGGTGTGAGTGTAAGTGTGGGTGTGTGTGTGTGTGTGTGTGTGTGTGTGTGTGTGTGTGTGTGTTGTGTGTGTGTGTGTGAATGTTTTGTGTGAGTGAGATTTATTCACTATTAAGATTTCTTGCTTTTAGTTTTCTCTTTTTTTTCCTCTTAATTTATTCAATTTGTAGCAAATTGATTTAGTAGTTTCCTTATAATTTTTAATTATCATTTAATTTCAAATTGTAATGTATATTATTATTTTTATGTTACTCATCATCGTGGGTTAAATGGAAGAGGGGGCTTCTATTGCCTCAATTTCGCCCACATCACTTTTATTGTAAAGTGTAAATAAAAGTCATTTATCTATCTATCTATCTGAATGATCAAATCAACTTTTCCTCCCACACCCTGTTTGACAAACTCATTTAAATCCTCCTCCATTAACCGCCAAAACTCCCCTCCACCCCCACTTCGATCAAATCTCACCCTGTGCAATACCAGCACAAAACGTCACATCAAAGAATGTGAGTGTTTTTCACTTCAAAGTTTTATGAAATACGTTAGTAAAAAAGGAGAACTGAATTGAAAAGCATAAACAACGTAGACCACAAAAGACTAGTGGACTTCAATTCAATACAAGTAACAATGTAACAAGTAAAGCGATCTCTTCTATTGAAGTAGTCAATCAAAAGCATACCGAGAAGGAAGAGCAAATAAATCTCGAGATTTTCAACTGCATTTTCGTTTTCCACGATCTCTGCTCGAGAACCTCTAATTGCATCTGAGCACGTGGATTGATTTAAGTGAGGTTCAACGCTCTCACTCTTGCACGTGTGAGTAAGATAGTGAGGTAGGGAGTGTGAGTATGAGCTATGAGACGTATCAGTCTGTTAGTAGATGAATTGATGTAGTATCAATCTGTGAGTGAGTTGTGAGATAGAATGTAATGCAGTTGAATTAATCTTTTTATAGCATCCACTAGTTTCCTGTGCCTGTGGATAGGGAGTTTTTTATTTGTCGAGTATATATATATATATGTATATAATATGTATAATATATATTATATGAAAGCATTGACTGTTTCACACATCTATAACTGTCTACCTTTATATCTTTACATCCTGTTTTATACTGTCTACCTTTGTCTATCTATATCTATAACTGTGAACCTGTTCTGCACTAGAAACTTGCATTAAAAAACTGTGACACCTATGAACAGGGGTGCCCACAAGGGGGGGGGGGCATGGCACAATTTGCGCCATCAACATTTTGGGGGGGGCATGATTTTTTTATATTTCATGTCAACATTTTGAATCATGGCTAAAAAATCAAGGTATTAAATAGAGATATCCTAATGTAGTTAATTTTAATACTTTTTCCCACCTTTACAATGTTATATTCTGCAAAGTGTAACTCAATATAAAGCATAAAAAATACAATTGATAATAATATGTTGTATGCAGGAATTTTAGTAATTTTAAGCCTATGAGTTTGAAGGCAAGTCTTTGAAAAAAATAAATTATAACTTCATCATCCACTATTATTCTGATTTCCTTTGCTCAATTTTAATTTTTAATGGTCCTGTGTTTGAGTTTCCTTGCTGTTGCAACCTAATTTTCTTAAAAGCACAATGATAAGTTAAATTGTAATGTACATTTTAATCTAATAATTATTTTTATTTCGAAGGCGTTTTATGATGATATTAATGTATCTGAAATGAGAATGCAATTATTATAAACAACATCGCAAACTAAAAGAATCTCCTCTTTTATTTGAGATGAATGATTTTTGTAAAAATATAATCGTGAAGTAAGATACGTTTAATTAAAAAAATCAAGAAACTTTCGATATTTTTCTCATTTCTACAGTCTCGACAGCTCTTCGATATAAAGAGTGATGCAAGATCAATTTATGGCAACTCAGATTATAGAGCATGAAATTTTCTCTCATTTAATACCAATCGCAACCTATCATGTATTGTACTCATTTTAGAGACTCTTTAATAACAGTAAAATCGCAAGAAAAATGAGAAAATAAAGATCATCATTCAATTGGCTGTAACTTTTTAACGGCATTGAAAACAGAAGTAAAAGAGTGAAACATGGGAGTGAAAAGAGGAGAAAATTCATCACAACCTCAACTACTTTCTGGATTTTTTATCTGAAGTGTTCCACAAGATACGCAACGTTGCATATGCGAGACTGTGAAAATGGGAGAAATATCACAAATTTCTCGCACATTCAAAGTTGTGTATCTTGTGGAACACTTCAGATAAAAAATCCAAAAAGTAGTCCTGCGCGACCAGTCAATTCACTGGAAATAAAATTTTATTATCTTTTAATATTATATAGAGAATGCTTTATCTCGATAAATTCAAGGTTCTCGAGATTAAATGGAAAACTTAAAAAAAGTCCAAAATTTTGGGGGTGAAGTCACCCTCTGGCGTGTGAGCAAATTTCAGATTAGAACTTAGCGCCCCAAAATACAGATAGAACCATCCAAAAAAATTCTTTCGGGGCTGTTTCCTGAAAAACAACCATTTGACTGGACTATAAGTTGTTATCCAACTTAAGCGATAATTATATTAAGCCTTGTTATATTAAGCGAGCAATTTCTGTATATCTGTTTGTATTTTTATAGCTGGCTATCTGGTTATATGGTTATTTATGTTCAACGGATATCGGAAACGGCTCTAACGATTTTCACGAAATTCGGAATATAGTAGGTTTATGATATCAAAATTCGATTGCACTAGGTCTCATCCCTGAGAAAACTCCCTGAAGGACATGAAAAGGATAATTCATCCTTGGAAAAACAGATGATGATTTCGTCGTCTGTCGATAACAGAAGATGCGTGTGCCTGTGTGGGAGATCAGCTGTGTAATCAATTAGCTCATCGTATCTCGCGAGAAATCTAGAAATTTTAATTGACTCGATCAAAATACAGTAATCTGATTCGTTGACATGAGATGGTATATATCATAATATTAAAAGTTAATCATTATTTTACAGTGATTAGTGAGTGTTATTTTGTTATTCAATTATTTGGTATGTAAACAATCTAAATTAGAACTTTTATGTTTTCAAATATTTGGACTGAAAATTTCACTTGGATTCAAGTCTATGAAACATAACCTACTTTTTGGAATATTAAATATTCCAACTATAAATTTTATAGTGAATAAATCAAAATTCGAGGAAGAAACAGTTCTGGGCTGTGCCTGTTAGTCCTTCCCCAATCATTTCAAAGAATTGAGTTCTGTTTATCAATGAATAAATAACGAGCAAAGCTTGGTGCCCCGATATTTGGTATGAATAGATAGAATTTACAAAATGTACTTGTTCAGATGATATCTTTATTCCAAAAACCAAACCATTTGAAGATACATTTTGTTCGACTTGTGTTATTATTTACTCCTGTAATGTTAAAAAGTAAATACTACCAACAACACAACATCAGTGACAACCTGTTCCAATTTATGATAAATATCAGGGCACCGAGCTCCGCTCTGGGGTACCTACAAAAGCATATAAAAATTATTAAGAAAGAAGAAATTATAATAAATATTCATAGTTCATATAGAAAGGTTCTATCTAATCACAGTGGATTGAGATTAATTCGCAGAGGAATGCAAAAATTTCTCTCACAAAAGCATGTTAAATTAATCCTGATTAATTTCACGAGAACCAAATCAGAGAAGACCATCTCAAAAAGATAGCTTATCTGATTGGTTCTACTGGAATTAATCAGGATTAAAATTTAACCGGCTTTTGTACAACTGCCACTAAGTACCTGATTGAATTAGGTACAAAAGTTCAACAGCTGAGTCATAATTTTGTCTGAGTCCCACACACATGCACTCGCTCACTCACTTCCATCATCAACAGACGACGAAATTATCAGCTGTTCCAAGGATGAATAAATTCTTTTAATGTCCTTCAGCGAGTTTCCCCAGGGATGAGAACTAGTGCAATCGAATTTTTATATTATAAACATACTATATGTTCTGAATTTCGTGAGAATCATTAGAGCCGTTTTCGAGATCCGGTGAAATACAAATATATAAACATCCAAACATCAAAACATCTAAACAGAAATTTCTCGTTTAATAGTATAGGATTTAGAATACCTGAATTTGCCGACATTATATATTGTATGAATAAAATCGTTCCAAAATTTTATGAATGTTCACCAAAATTTCTATGCAATATTCTTTTCCAATAAAAGAATATCGATGATATTATTATTCGACTTTTTATAAGTAACCTTTACATTTGAAAAGCAAAGCCTCCCTTACTTATCTTTTAATATCCTATTAAAATTTTTGTCATGTAGTTTTTCCTGATGTAATGTAGTACTTTTTATTCCTCCCGAACAAGAACGGGTGCACTGCTAGTCTCAAAAATAATATCAAAAAGATTCTTTATTTCTATTTTAAAAGAGATAAGAAACGATGGTATATATTTTTACAATATTATGAAAACAGAAAGAATTCCTCACAAGAACAAAGGTAAATAATGCCCTTTGGAAGATTAGAATGTAAGATGTGAATTTTATTGTCATACACTGACTAATGCAAAAAACTAAAGGGTTGGGAATTGGTATACTTTGGGGGGGCATTACACTTGGATTGGGGGGGGGGGCTTGCACCATTGCCCTTGGGGGGGCTGGGCACCCCTGCCTATGAAGTTACCTGAAGAAAGCTCAGGTTCCCAGTACCGCCACTAAACTACAGATAGCACCACCGTTCACCGTTTACCATCAACTCTCGTTTGAGTTTTGTGTGTTGGGTGGTATATATAGTTGGCCGTTGGAATGGTGAAATCGAAATCATACTTGACAGGATCTTTTCTATAGTATGTATTTCTCATCTAAATCTCAAATTTTGAGTTCCCTTCTACCACGATGAGAAACTCGTATCAAGTTCTGAGCGTGAGGCAGATCTGATTGGAATCTTATGATTCTGATTTGGTCATCGATGATCGTTCAGATCAGGTTGTGTTGCCTGGTCTGAGGGAGATCTTGATATCTGAGTGGAAAAAGTTGAATATAACTATGCTACTTACATAAATAATAAAATAGACCTTTCCAACAGTTTAAATTATATCATGATAAAGATTTAGTATTCATCATGATACTGATTTGAATATATGATCTAGACAAGGGAATCATTATTGTCATATGGAGCCTATTCCTTACTATGCAAATGATATCCTTTTTCATTTGCATAGTAAGAATTAGGCTCCATATGACAATAATGATTGGGTGATTCCCTTGTCTAGATCATAGGCTATATTCAAATCAGTATCATGATGAATACTAGATCTTTATCATGATATAATTTAAACTGTTGGAAAGGTCTATTTTATTATTCATGTAAGTAGCATAGTTAAATTCAACTTTTACCACTCAGATATCATCCTTCGGCATTTGGCATGAGCTATCTAAAACTGTTTTGCTTTCATGTATCGAGCAGAATTACAGTTTTTATAGTTTCATGCTGTGATAAGGGATTTAGGTCTTACTACAAGTTTTTTAGTTCTTGCATTGTTCGTTCATACCTGATTATTGGAACAATATGCCCATTCCACTCAGTCCGACCGAATAACTATGGAATGGAAGTCATGATAAGAATATGATCACTGAAACCCGGACATGTATAGTAAGTGAAAATTCTTACCAAGTGAGAAGCTTATTGAGAAAAGTGAAAATGAAGTTTTTTATGTGAATAGTCAGTGATAGTGAATCATCATTCAAATGGACTGCTGCTTTTACTTTTACTTTGGAGGAAGAATAATTGTAGTTCAATATTTCGGGTTGGGATTAACGGATCTAGGAATAAGTGAGTGAAAGTTATGACTGAAAGACTGTGTGAGTCAGTAAAACTTGACAGTGTGCACACAAGTGAGTCGGTGCGACAGTATATCACTTTGTTTGTTAGTGAGCAAATGCTATTGATAAGACCGTGCGAGAGCTTTTGAGTCAGTTTCGTAGTTGAGTGTGCAAGTGTGTGACTGTGTATTGGCTGTGAGCAAGCGAGTTAGTGTGACATTTCTGAGAAAGTGTTAGTGTCAGAGATACAGTATTTACCTTTGTAGAAAGAAAAATAGCAGGCGACTCAGATAAGTAATTGGCTTACAGTTAGTTTGCGACAAGCCGGAGCACCTGTGTGTTGAGCCATGAGCCATGACCCATCAAACAGGTCGTTAATGTGTCACGTGTATGTAGGAAGAACTCGACTTGAGCACTTAAATGTGACTGTTGACTTCTACCAACTTGATTCTTCAAACATTTCCCGGCTGAAATTAACTCAAAAAGATCAGCACTCCTCATAATATAACATTAATGCCTCCCATTCAACCAATGCTGACGGTATGGAGTGAACTCAATATTCTTTACTTTGAATTCCGCGTCACTCTGAATTCTTCTTTGCCACACGTTTCCGCAACGGTATATTGAAGAAGATAGATTCTTCTTCTAACTACCGTGTTTTCGTCACCTGTTTCACTTTTAATTCATCTTTAGTTTGAAATTTGCTTTGTTGAACGTTTCTGATTTTTAACACCACCCAAGTGATTTTCCACTCGTGTTACTTGGCAGGAGATGTTCACAACTCAGTGGGAACATTCCGTGTCATCCTTGAAGTGTTTTTCATCACTTCTTGGAGTCAACAGATTTTACTATGAACTAACAATACAAAAATAAATAATTTTATAGTTTTTCAGGAGATAGATTGAACAGGACCAAAAATATATTGTACACTTTCCTGTGGGGTTCCATAAATAATGAGGACATTTTTGAACAGATGAAAAGTAAATCATTAGATAATCTCTCAAGAGACTACTTCATCCAGTTTTCTCTGTTCATTTATGTGGGTTTCTATCACTTTTGATGAAATTTGTGTCATTCGCCAAAACTACTTTTCATAAAAGCTCGTTATGAGCATGACAAAAATTTTCTATTGATAGTATAAGGTTCATTTATACTGGATCAGGTTAATAATGATTGGATAATTAAACTAACCAATGTATAGGACTCAATGGAATTGATTTTACTAGATTGGAGTAGGTAGTATCTTTAACGGGGGCGTTGAATGGAACCGAGAAATCAATTAATTGAATTTGTTATTGCAAAATTTAATTAAACTGTATCCACATAAGCAGAATCTAATCGGAAAGTAGGCCTATTTGATAAGCCATTGTGAAATAAAATTCAACTGTACCTGAATGTTACTTCAACTGGTCGTTTAGTATGAATTAAGATTCGATAAATATAGAAAAAAAATCTATTGAAATTGACCTGGACTTAAATACGTGTTTCAGAAGGTTTCAAATGTCATTGAAACGAACTTCAAAGAAAACAAGGATGGTGAATGAATCTGGATGAAATTATGTAGTTGATTGAGAATAAATTCCAAACATGATTGGAATCGTTCTAGATAGTATGAATAATAGATTACTGATTGCTATCTTTTCAATAATTGAGTCTGAATCAACAATTTGTTAACAAGAGTTCACCAACTAACGATGAGAGCTAAAATTGAACAGCAAATAATTGGCAGAGAACACTCAGATAAGAGTGTCAACTGAAACCATCAAAAATAATCATGTGATTGCAATGCTATGTTTGCCTGGTAATTGCTGTGGAACCAGCTGCTCGCATGACGTCATGATGACGTTAGTGGACGTCAAAAAAATGAGGAGGCGAGAGTATCGGAGGAGGCGAAGGAGGAGGAGGAGGAGGAGGAGGAGGAGGAGGAGGAGGAGGAGGAGGAGGAGGAGGAGGAGGAGGAGGAGGAGGAGGAGGAAGAGGAAGAGGATGAAGAGGAGGTGAAGGAGAAGGTGTAGAAAGAGCAGAAGGAAGAGGAGAAGGTGTAGGAGGAGAAGGAGGGGATATTGAGAAGATTATTATGTGTGATGTGGTGAGAAAAGAAGGAGAACGATGATTTTTTGGCAAGAAGAGTAAGGAAAAGTTTTATGATTATGAGAAGGTACAGAAAGAAACTGATGATGGATTATAATTATGATGTTAAGGTGGGAAAGGACTATGAGTTGCGAGAAGGGGAGGATGGAATAGGAGAAGGAGAATTATGAGAATCGATAATAGAAGAAGTATGAAAACGAATTGAAAAGGCACGATTTAAGAAACATTAGTAGAAAGAGTCATGAAGTGAGGTGATTGATTCAATGTAGATCAAGGTTTGAAAAAGATCCATTTTTGAGAATTCATTGAATAAGGGTACTAACAGACCGGTCAGGTTGATATGTAGATTCCAGCTCGCTAGCGTTCTTCTATATCTATATATATTATACTAGTGAGCCCCTGGCTGGAGAACTCGCTCGAAGTGTCTCTGATATTTTGTCTGCTGTTCTTTTGGAAGCAGTGAAAAGTCAAGAAAATTTGTATTGAGTTAATTTTTATTGCATGCGATTGATAATCAAACTGACAGCTCATTTTCGATTTGTTATTACATTCTTCTCATCCACTTTCAATGTTATTCTACTAGTAGTTCTGTGATCATTAGACCTCACGCTGTATTCTCATCCACAAGTACCTGATTGAAACCTATAGACCTTATGGAAATACAGCAATAGACTGGCTTCTCCACACATTTGTGTAATTACTTGTCAGCTGATTTATGATGAAAAATATTCTATAGTCTGATTTTTACTCTAATATTGGCGTAAGAAGGAGGCTCCTTTTTCCTTTTATATTATCCTTGAAATGCAAAATTACCAAAAACCTTGTATATACGTCGACGCGCAATTAAAAAAGAAATATACCTGTCAAATTTCATGAAAATCTATTACCGCGTTTCGCCGTAAATGCGCAACATATAAACATTCAAACATTCGAACATTTAAACATTAAGAGAAATGCCAAACCGTCGACTTGAATCTTGGACCTCATTTTGCTCGGGCAACAATATTATTTCTTACGAAACGACAAGGGGGTGAGTCAGCTGTTTTGGCTCATAATCCTCAATTTGTATGATTGTTCAAAATGTGTTAGAAATTTAAATTTTTTGAGTTTATTGCTACAAACTCCTTAGCAACTACTCTAGCCGCGCGGCTTAGTCATGATGGAGACAAAAGTAGGAGAGTATTATTGATTATTTTCATGACGGAAAAGGAATGAGGAAATAAAAGAGAATGAGATGGAGAATCAAAGTGGAAGAAGAGTAGAAGAGTAGGATTGATAAAGCTATGAGTGGAGCAATAGACAATGAAAATTATGTACGAGCGAGAATGGAATGAGTTGAGGAGCTGAAAGTGTGTGTGGGGAGATAAGAAGTAAAGGGGAATGTTATAGTGCAAGAATAGTGAATTAATTAAGACGTAAAGAGAATGTAGGAGGAAGAATGAAAAAATCTGGTGTGGCGCACTCACACAACTTTCCTTGCTGTTATGGAAGGAACACTACGGTAGTGTTCCCGCGCATCTCAAGTCTACTATTCAAAGATTAGAGCGAGCTGGTGACAGGGTTATAACGCTGGAGACACACGAGGTCTGCTATCTCTTCATAGTGAATCATTTAATAGAATCAACAGTTGCCAATAGTTTGCAATTATTGGATAATCACATTTTCTAGATTTTCGAGTTTATTTTTAATTGTAGGTGGAAATGTTACTGAACATTAATTGTAGAGATTCTCATGCTCAATCTATTCCACTCGAAATTGTTTTTTTTAAATTGTATCTGAAGCTTGATAATTAAGAATCTGAAATCAAACTTTGAATAGATGGGGCGGAGCTCCTGAAATTTTTACAGATATGGGACTTGTGGCAGTTGATAGAGCTTATCGATGACTATTTCAGGTATAACTTTTATTAAAATCGTTAAAGCCGTTTTCGAGAAAATCGCGAAAAACCCTGTTTTTGACAACATTTTCGCCATTTTAGCCGCCATCTTAAATCGCATTTGATCGAAATTGTTCGTGTGGGATCCTTATATTGTAAGGACCTTACGTTCCAAATTTCAAGTCATTCCGTTGATTGGGAGATGAGATATCGTGTACACAGACGCACATACACTCATACACACACACACACACACACCACACACACACACACACACACACACACACACACACACACACACACACACACACACACACATACAGACCAATACCCAAAAACCACTTTTTTGGACTTAGGGGACCTTGAAACGTATAGAAATTTAGAAATTGGGGTACCTTAATTTTTTTCGGAAAGCAATACTTTCCTTACCTTTGGTAATAGGGCAAGGAAAGTGATGAAACGTATAGAAAACATGAAATTAGGGTAGCTTAAATTTTTTTGGAAAGCAATAAATCCTTACCTATGGTAATAGGGAAAGGAAAGTAAAATGTGAGACGGAAGAGTAGATAATACTATGGGTGTCGAGGTAGAATAAAGAAAACTTCAGAGAGACAGAGAGAATGATTAAGCGTGAGTGAGTGCGAGAACGTTAGAAATGTGAAAGTGAAGTACAGTATTGTGGGGTGGGTGGAAATATTGAGTGGGAGTTACCCTCCTTTACACCCTCCCACCGGGGTAGTTGAGTAGGTCAGGGAAGCTCTCTGTCATTGTCAAGGTCACCAATTCAAGGGTTCTCCTATTATATGAGGAAACTGAGTAGACAGATTGTAGCGGACGGTTGTCTTGTATTTCAAGTAGAGTGCTGTATTTCAAGTACATTAGAAGGTAGTTCGTCATGCTCTTGCCAAGAAGGAAACATAATACAATTTGTACTTAGTTTTATTGGTGTATCAGATTACATAATGGGATAATCTTGCACGCAGCAATACTCCAAGATGATATTTTGCAATTCATGTATATTTTCTGTTGATATATAGTCCAGTCAATATAGACATAAAAAATTGGGTGTGCTTGCAATTTATATTGTAGTTCTGACTCTTCAATATACTATTTGGGTTCAAAAGGGAAGTTCAGAACCAATTTCTTCATGCAAAATTCCCTTGTGCTAGATACAGAGTGGCCCAAAAACCTCATATTTTCCGCTCATTTTCCATTTTTTAGCTATTTCTGCCTAATCTCGTAATCGGACTGAAAAATTTGCTCCTGCCTTTTTTTTAGATCATAAAATTCTGAAAGGAAAGAGATCATTATTGGAACTCCCTATCTTTGATGAGTACTGAGTTATAATTTTTCAAAAATGAGTAAAAATTTGAAGGAAAAATAAATTTTGATGAATTTCAGTTTTTGATCAACAATATCTTTTGATTGTTAACATTGAGATATATAATTCAAAATTCCTCTGGGTGTATCTTTGTGCTCTACAATCTGAGATCAGAGAGAGCGCTTTATCTCGAATAGATTTCAAGGTACACCTGACAACAATGCTCCTTGTATTGTGAAAAACACCTAATTTTCAGCTTCAACCATCATCACCAACTACATTGTCCTTACATTGTTATTTCGCACAATGACCTAAGTTCATGAGATCATGTTCTATGAGTATCACCCGCTAGATGCACTTCATTTCAGTATTTCCTAGTGGAGAGGCGCGCTTAAGGACACCTCAAGGATCAAAATTTCAAACACTTATAACTTTTGACACAATACTCAGATTTCATCGTACTACATTAAATTTCATGCTTCTCGGCTCGTCAAGGCGGTCCAAAATAATGCATCATAAGTCAAATTTGATTGAAAAATGGAAAATTTATTGTTGAGTGTACTTAAGGCCCATATTCCAATACACAAAAAATGGCCGATTTCTATATTCAAAGCTATGTATCTCTGTAGCCCCTCATTATAAAAATCATGTACTTGATCTTGAAATGTGAAATAGCATTTTTTCTTTCATCTGCTGTAAACGATTCATGGAAAAATATGTTCGTAAAGTGAGATTTGATTGTTGAAAAAAATCAAGAAATTGTAGATATTTTTCTCATATTTACAGTTTTGGCAGTTCTATGATATGCCAGAGTGATCCGAGATGGATTTGAGACGCTCTCCTTGATCTCAGATTATAGAGCACAAAAATACGATCAGAGGGATTTTGAATTATACATCTGAATGTTAACAATCGGAAGTTATTGTTGATCAAAAACTGAAACTCATCCAAATTTATTTTTCCTTCAAATTTTTGCTCATTTTTGAAAAATCATAACTCAGTACTAATTGGAGATAGGAAGTTCCGAATGATATCATTTTATTCAGATTCAGAATTCTATGATCTAAAAAAAGTCGGGAGCACATTTTTCTGTCCGTTCACGAGATTTGGTAGAAATAGCTGAAAACTGGAAAATGAGCCGAAAATACGAGGTTTTTGGACCACTCTGTATCTAGCACAAGGACATTTTGCTTGAAGAAATTGGTTCTGAACTTCTGTCATGTACCCAAGTAATATATTCAAAATCAGAACTACAATATAAATTGCATGCACCAATATATATAGTGACTGGACAAATATTACAACAAATGTAACAGGAGTTAATATTGTTGAATGTATGCTGTTTTTCCTCCATGGTCTCAACTAATGAAGTTTAAATCTACATAACTCAGCAAAATCAGAAAAAAACACACATATAAAATAATAAAGAATGAATTGGGTACTCATGATCAGTTATTTCCAATTTGTAATATCACTTTCTTATTGTTGATTCTAATTCGATTTTAGGGGATTTATTAGTGGTAGATTCCTTGTTATATCGTCCTTAATCAGTGTGTATTATAATGTAATGCTCTAGATATTCAATTACCAAACCTAGGTAACAAATTATGTAATATATTCGCCACTTCACCCACATAAAATGTGATTATTTATCATTCTGAATTTGACTCAAATAACAAAAATATATGAATAAAAAATTTAATTTATCATTAGAATATTGCATTATTGTGAAGTAGTTGAATGCATGGTAATTGAGTGGGAAGGTATTCGATATAAACCTGAGTTGGAATGTGAAAAGGCTGCAATACAACAGGCCTGATTACGAATGTTATTCACATCACAGATCACACGTGTGACATGGCGCAGAGCACGTGAAGCTCACATGATAGGCACTTCACAAATTCTGGATGAATACGAATCAATTTGATACAGTTTTCCTCATATTTTATCGTTTATTATTACAATCTCATGATTTTATCGCAAACACAGTACTATTCAGTTGTCAAGAACAGGATTGTCGTATTTTATAGTGATATATAACTACGTGAGAGTTAGAAAGAAAAATAGAAATCTCAGAACCTTTTATGAATTATTTAATCATAAAGGGTACTGAGTAATAAAAGGTAATTAAATAATTCATAAAGGGTACTGAGATTTCTATTTTTCTTTCTATTTCTTTAAATAGTAGCCCTATACAGAAAAGAGATACGTGAGAGTTTTATAAGCATTACTATTTATCATTGGCCATTGACTTAAGTTATAATGATGTGGAAAACTAATCATGCGATTTTATAAGGATTCTCAATCTACAATGGTGATCACTGTAGTGAAGTTGATCACGTCAAACTGTCGACATTGATTGACTAGAAAGCATTGAAAGCATTTATAAGGAGTGCTGACTGCTTCAAGTGAATCTCACTAATATTCTGATTGAGAAGATAAATATGAGGTAATTGAATGGAAACAGTCGGAAAGCAATGTGAAAATATTACTTGGATTATACATATAATATGTTTCTAAATAAAATGTAAAAATTATACATGTTTATGGTGGAACGATTAACTCTTGCGATTGTTGAACTTCCCCCTCCAACATGTCCAACATGTGGAGAACTGCACAACGTGTCTTATATCTGAAATGGTAATGGTAACAATAGTTGATCATAATACTTATTAAGGGTGCATTTGAAGTTATCCACGATATAAAGCTGTATCCTCTAGAAGTATGGCTGTACAAGCTCGAATTTGCAACAATATTCTAAATTTAAAGACCCAACAGTTTATATCTCATGGTTTTTAGGTTAGTTTGTCTATTGAACAGTAATTGATTGGTGATAAAGTAAGAAAATTTTATGATCAGTTCTGGTCCATTTTCAACCTGTTGTTATCATGTTGCATTCAACAAAAAATTACAAGTAGGTGTACTTCAAATCTGGATTATAGTTTCCATGCAAAAATTGTTTTTTAAAATCACAATTAGCTTATAGGGCCAAGCCACACGAAGCGGTCTTTCAGTCGGCTCGATAGGAAAGGAAGCACTTCGACTGACTGGACAGAATACTCACTCGATACGCGAACCCAATCAGTCAATCAGAGAGCTTCCTGTCCTGTCTTGCTGACTTTTAAAACTCCTTGTGTGGCTTGGGCGTAATGAGTCTGTTTCGATTGATATCTGAATAGAGCAATAGTTTTCCTATCAGGAGTTGACTTTCTTATCAAGAATTAATATTCAAAAATATGGTTTATTTTTACTTTCCTAAAATGTTATTCTAATAAAAATTTGACAGATACTGGGGGTGCCCACAGGCGTGGGCTTGTATGCAGACTGTATCCTTGGAGTTCTTTGGGGGGGGGGGTGTTAAAGGTCAAAATCAAATCTTGGGGTTCCTAGAAAAGGACAGCAGAGTTAAGAATGACTATTAAGTTCTGTATTTGTTTGCTACATTCAGTGAATAGATAAAATGAAACTGATGTAATTTCTAACTTTTCAGCAAAATCATTATAATGATATATCCACTATCCGAGCTATTAGTTTCCTATGACATTGGTTCCCTATTAGAGGACTAATATTGAACAGAACAGATTAAATAACGGAAACCGGTGCGAAATGGAATGTTTTCGTCGCGCACAATTCCAAACATGAGTGTGAGTCGGACCAATTGAATTAAACATGAGTTGTGCAAGTGAAATATCGCCGACAACTGCAGTTGAAAGTGAATTGTAAATTAGTGTTAAGGTGTTGCAAATCGAATTTTGCTAGTTGTAAAGCTTTTCACTTCAAAGCAGAATCCCAGCTGAAGTGTAATGGGATTTAACAAAGGCTTCATTCACTCCAGTTAGAGGTTCAAATTAACAGGCATTTTTCAATTTATGGCAGCCGTTTGGTGTGAGAGAGAGCGTAATAGACGAGAGAGGTCAGACTGGAGAGATTTGGACAAATCAATTAGTGGATAATGGAATAAATCCTCTCCAGTTTGGGGTTTATTAGGTCATGGAAACTGAACTACTATTAGTGAAAATTACCTCGAGCTGTGATGTTCATGTACAGTATATTATTGGCGTTGTTTATTTCATGATTGCAATATCAATGCAATTCTATCATCCAAAATTCTATTCACTGCAATAGTCTGTTTATTGATAGTCTATCGATAGATTATAGCTATCAAAGTCTCGAAGTGAATAAGTAAAAAATCTTTGGAATAGAATGCAAAAGAATGACTTTTTATTTGTTGACGTGACAAAGTTTGGACAGTAATGTCCACCCCACCACTCATAGAATGATAACTCGTAATGCTGAAACAATGAAGAGAAGGATGTTTTAACTAGAGATTGATGATGGTTTAGACTATTTCTATTGACTACAGATGGAGATAATTTATTATTTCTATTGAGATTTATTAGGACTATTTTCATGTTGCTTCGAAGTATAAGTAGGAGTATAGAAAAAGTCGAACTCAAGCTATTCTTAATAATGCATCATGATTCACCTCTACTAACACTTGAGGATTACTGTAACATTAAATATGTTCATGTGAACGAGTGAACATTTGTAGTTCATGTGAAGTTTTCCACAGAAAATTCTGTTTTTTCCATGGAACTTTCTATATTAAAGCACATAATATCTTCAGTACATTAACCAATGTACTAAGAAAATCTAACTTTTGAACTTTCATCTTTTAAACTAGCACAAGACCTAACCTTCAATACAGTGAAACTATACAGCTTTTACCGATGTCTTTCATAGTATACAGAGTGGACCAAAAGCCACCACAAATGAGATTGTGTAAGAAATACTTTATTATGGGAAGTGACTTTTGGCTCACAGTTAACTAGAAAGAGGTCATAGAGTAAAACTACATCAGTACAGAAGAAGCACGTATTTCAATAGTAAAGTTTGTAGAGAAGCTATGATCTACAGCTCAAGTCGTCTTCCCGCATTCCACATGCCATCTTACTCGATCTATCCAATCTCCCTCTGCCAAATTCCTCTTATTTAGAATAAGCTAGTTTAGATAATATATCGAGATTAGATAACAACTTTTCAGATCGTTTAAAGAGGCAAGAAAGTAGATTAGTTGGTTATCGCGATGTTTCCGGGAGATTTTGCAAGAGGCTCTGCAGCCAATTTTAGAGAGTGAATTCTAATCAAAAGAGCAAAATTAAAGAGTGAGTAATTGATGAGAGTGCCGATCCTCCATTGAAGCGATTCATTGGGGAGGCGAGCTAGCTATCTACTTCAGTCAGCATTCCTTATAAATGCTTCCCAGTCAACCAATGCCGTCTCAAGTGAATTTCACTATGGGTATCTTGTCAGCTGATTAATCTGACTGACTGAGAGACCTTTTTCATAAACACCCCGCGGTTAGCACTAACGAGTCACTTATTTCGTAATGAAGCAAGATGAAACTCGAACCAAGTTGGAATTTTTAATTTGCTAGGAAATTATATTCATCTATGGTTCATGAATCAGGATTGGAAATCTGTAGGTGAATCTGTGTAGAGGATCTACTGGTTAATTTGATGTATTGATTCTCAAGAGATTCTTCATTCATCAGGAGTGGTGTTCTTTTTGGTTTCAGAAGTTTTGTTTCTTCCGCATGCTGTTCCTTTTTTCTCATCACACTTCTGCCACTTTCAAGTGATATTATTTCTAGCATCCACAACCATACCATTCCTTACCATACTAAATTCACTAGTGTTTGCTATATTATATCGTATTTGACATATCCTACAGTAAAAGCACATGAAAATCAAATATTTCCAGCTGCAAATGTACAATAATAAAATATGATTAGTCAATATTGTTGATCTAGTCGGCAAAGTCATATTTCAGAATAGGTACATTCGCATCGTGTTGTTTGGAGAGGGTTGACTCAAAATGTTTGTACTTTTTCATGAATTGAAACTTTTTCTAATTGGTAGTAATCAGTTCAGGATCATAAGAATCCATTAATAATGATTTGATATTCACGCTGAACCCCATCTGCTGTATCATTTCTCATCCGTTTCTTTCACAATTTATTATTATTCTGTCATGTATTTGACACTTCTCCATAGATTAATCTCGTCATCTCAATCTCAATAGGTACAAAATAGAGGGTCTCTTCTTTTTTAAGAATTGAGCAGAAGAGAATCGGAAATGAATTGTATGAGAAAACTGATAAGAACCTGGACAAATTACTGTATATTTGAAAGGAATAGGATTTTGCAAGACTTTCCAAGAATAATAGAAAGGTTGCCGGCAAAAATAGACACTCTGATACAATACTCATTTGATACAATTCTCTGAAGATACATATAATCTGAATCAAATTGCAACAACACGGCAATGTTCACCTGAGGCCATGGGAATAATATGCCTGCTTTTCGAAATGGACTTCCAAGAGGCTTATAGAAAGCCGCTTCTAAGCCAGAAAAAAGGACAAAAGGAACAAGGTATGAGAAAAAGAGAGAAAACCGAAGGAAGGATGAGAAAGGATTGAGTTTGAGAGTGAAAGGATATGGAAGAGAACCTCAACCCTGCAGGGTAGAACATTACTTATCATGGAACACATCCTTGATGGAGTTCGACCATCTCACTCTCAGTATCACTTCTTTTTTCCTAAATTTCCATCCACGTGTAACCCTTGGTCATGCTTCTGATCTCTCTCTCCAATTTATCTTAATCTTATTACACAAAATTAGATACTCTATTTTCTGTTAAGCTTGCTTTATCCAGTAAATTCCTGATCTCTCCTGAACTCATTAAACAAAATTGGTTACTGCATGTGCTTTTCACAGGTTGCTTTATTTTCAGCTGAGAGATTTCAGCACGAAAGTACTAAATTAGGAAAATAAGGATTTTAGCTCTATTGCATTCTTTAATTTCGAGATTTTTTTTACAAAAAAAGAGTCAAAGGTCTTGAAGAGAATGTGGAGGACTTTACGAGCAGATGTTCATCCCGATTCTCTGATGATTGAGAGAGAGGAAACTGCTCGCTCAGTATAATTTAACACAACTTCTTATAATAAATCAGAACCTGTTATAATATATCAGAACCTAAGGTGGTTCTTTGTTTGTGCGAAAATCTCGTCTATGACCACGACATATCCTGCTCAGAAAAAATTGCCAACTGTTTCTGTGTTAAATAGTTATTTGTATATCTAGAGTGAAAAGTACTGTTTTTTCTCCCTGAGGGAAAAGTTTAAAGCCCGAGGCGAAAAGTCGAGGGCAACAATTTTCCTGAGGGAGAATGAACATTTTTCACTTGTCATATACACAACATTTTTCCTCCGCTTCATTTTTATAAACACTGCAAATAAAATAATTTTTAAAAACATACATGACCAAACAATGTGCTACAACATAATCTAAATAGTAAACAGAAACAGCTGGCTTTTAACCACAGTTCTCCGCCGACAGCGCTATGCGCTATCTGTCAGCAAAAGTTGTAACAACAATGGCCGCTACAACTACAGCTATGATGAAGTTCCCGTTTCAAATTTGATTAGTTAATAAGGAATATTCGTTGACTGGTATTTTGGACAACATGGAATAAAAAAATTATACATTTTTTCAGTATCCTGTTATATTAAGTGAGAAATTTCTTTATTTATATATCTGGTTATTTATGTTCGAAGGATCTTGAAAACGTCTCTAACGATTTTCACGAAATTGGAAAATAGTACGTTTATGATATAAAAATTCGATTGCACTAGGTCTCATCCTTGGAAAAACTCGCTGAACGACATTAAAAGGATAATTTATCCTTGGCTGAAACAGCTAAGACTTTTGTCGTCTGTGGATAGTAAAATCGTGAGTGAGCAAGTAAGTATGTGAAAAATCAAAATATCGCATCCCTAAAATTCATAAGATGACGTATAGCTGTGAAATATAAACACGATCATTTTAGAGAATTGTGTTCTGTTTATCAATAAATAAGAATAACGAGCGAAGCTCGGTGCCCCGATATTAGTGATTTGATGATTGTAATAATTTTAGCATACAATCATAAATTTCATAATATATTGATCAAATGTCTGGTTGAGGTATTGAATTTAGTTGGTTTAATGACTACTCTATCTGCTTCCTCATCTGAGCTTAGACCTTCTTACCTATTTCAAATGTACGTTTTTAGAATAGAGATGCTTCCCATGTTATTTAAATGGAGTCACTTTACTCTCTAGGGAGTTTTCCTGTTTTTTCCTCCCAAGAGCGAAAAATTGACACTTTAGTATTCTGTTCCAGGGAGTAAAGTAAGCACTTTAGACAGGAGGTGGAGGAAATATAACAGGAAGTTTGATCTGTATGATTATAAATGTACTCATTCATAATAATCATTTTTCTATGATTATACAATGATTACTATGTTGTACTAAGTATGATTATTCATTGAATGTGAATAATTTTTAAACTGATTGAGAAATTGATGTGCGGTTTCCGCCTTTCATTTTATTTTGAAATGTTGTATTAAAATCATGTATCATATGACAACCCACGCATTAAAAAAAATGGATTCAAAATGGTGAATCCAAGATGGCGAAGCAAAATCTTTCAGCGACAGAAAAGTAGTTTCTCAATTCGTAGGATCCCCTATCAAACCAAGTGTCAAACAATGCTAGTAAATGAAATATTGGGCTGTTGCAATGATATTCACCAATTCTGTATAGCTTTCATTGGACATTTGAATTAATTTTCATTATTATATTCCAGCAGTTCGTCAACTGCAATTTTTAATGATTTTTTTCATATCTCAATATTATTGGATATAGTTAGGAAAAATAAATTGCCGTAGGTGAGTGTAGCTAGAGAATAGGGTTTTCACGTTTCAGTATTCAAAACATGTAAAAATCTAATTGACTTGATACATCGCCAAAACAATGTAATATGAATTTCCAACCGTAATTTGAATCATCATTTAGCCTACTCCATTAAATTATTACACAAAAATGTATGACAATGTTACAGTTCCATGTTGTTAAAAATCCATGTGGAAAATATGCAATCATTTGAGTATGTTGAAGGCTATCATGATTAACACGTGGGTGACCCTAAATTATTTTCTGTATCATCATTATCTGAGCGTCACTAAAATTCCAGCACTTTCTGCCATACGCAGCTCATAAATAATTGAATAACCACAGAATTTATATTGAATTCACAGAGTTCTGATATAGCGCGATGATTCATTATTATTTCAGAATGGACATTTCTATTTTTGAATGTGGATGCATTATGTATTATATATATGTAAGCAGAATAAACAAAATGAGATAATATAGTCATATTTCTATTTTACGCTTAATATTTATGTAATGTCCACATAGATTTTATACTCTAAGGTGAGCTAATAGAGGAGATGATATCATTCATAAGTGAGATTCATATCATTATGAATCAAATAAAACGTATTCCAGCCAGAGAGAAAAGAATAGGAGTTTTATTATTTAGTACCTCAAGTATTCAGTGTTCTATTCTCTCTGATCCCAGCTTACTATTATCAAACTATGCACAATCAATACTGAGAGAAACATGTCACTCACTCAATGAGAAAAGCGTCATGTCACTCATAGCTGATCAATTGCCAAAATAGGGGATTCGAACCTCATTAGCCGCGACAAATTAAATGGTGGTAATAATTGGAATTTAATTGCGCGATTGCACCGCGATAAGCAGCTGCCGTATTGTCGGAAACAGAGTGGGATCCGTTGAAATCGAATTCGTCAATGAAATTCGAATGAACTGTTGATTGATATCGGTGGGCTTATTAAAAGTGAACATGATTAATAGTTCAGAATGGTGTTGATTTAGGATATCGTTATCACAAGTGATAGAATATTAAAGGCCAGGTGTAAATAATTGAAGGCTCCATTAGTATGTATGCAGTCACAATGGTGTTCATATCAAATTTCATTCACAATTAATAGGATATTGAGGCTAAGTAAGAGTTGTAGGTGTGATTGGTAGGCTAGTTCAGGATATTGTTGATTTAGAATACTATTGATAATATTGGATGTTGAGGGTGTTGATTTCAAAATATCATTCACAGTAGATGGGATATTGAGTGCTAGATGTAAGAGATGTGGGGGTAATTGGAAGTCCAGGATATTGTTAATATTGCATTCTTAGGATAGCTATATAAGGTAATTTATTTTATTCATTTGAATATTACAATAGTGCGATAGTATCCCTCTAGCTGTAAGCTATTTGAGGGAGATATACAAATAATCCTTTACATACAATAAAAACAAAATCAATAACAACAGTTATATTTCTTAATTTACTTGATTATATTTTTTCATTTTTTTGTAACTGATTGCTCTGTTTTGTCCATTGCACCATAACTTAACTAACTTAACTTAACTTATAAAATAGAAAAATACTTTGCTCGGTAAGTGACAATTAACAAGATAATCACTCTGGGATATTACCTAATGTTATTCACTCTCAACACAAATATTTATTAAATCATAATATATCTTCATTGAAAAATTAAAATTATTTCAAACTCAACAAAACATAATAAAAAGTTGATAAAAAATACATAATTAACTCGAATAAACACAATAAATAAAACATAACTCATTTCCTGAAACTGATAAAAATGATTTATCCTTATGAGCTGCACTTCAAGTTTTGTTTGAATCTCATTTTCACTGTGTAACATTGTCAACTCTAATGACAATGAATTTAACAGAAATGCATTGTGAAACAATGATAGTATGATGGTGTATCTTTAAACAAAATAATAGTGGATTGCCTATGCAATCAATCATTTCTTTATCATGCAATGATTATGCTTGTTCATTGATGTACATGTTTCTTTAGTAATGTTTCGTATCCTATAATCTTCCACATTGTTTCACAATGCTTTACCTCATATAGCTATCCTAAATATGCAATATTAACAATATCCTGGACTTCTAATCACCCCTACATCTCTTACATCTATAATATTGTCTATTTAAGGTTATGGAAGTCATTTTGTTGTGGTATAATAATTATATAATAGCTTCATGATCTGCAGCTGTTGTTGTTTCTGTAGCATTTGTTCCGAAAAGACTTCTAGTAATAATTCCAATATCATTTTGATTCAAATCCAATCTTGAACAAAATCAATCCATTGTCAATGCAAACTCCAATTCCAAATTCAACCACATTTTAACTTCTATTCCAATCTCAAATGAGATGTCATTTGAATATGTTGCAGAGTGTGGTGTTCCACGTGGAGAGGCACCCGGACTTCTCCGACTTCAAGCAGTGCGTCTCGTTCAACTACTTCAGCACCCCGGCCAAGGAGACCACCTACAACATCTTCTGCGTCCTGGCCATGTACTTCGTGCCCCTCTGCCTCATCTCCTTCGCCTATCTTCGCATCTTCATCGAGATCACCAGGAAGTCGTGCGATAACGCTACAGGTCAGTGCTCAATAACCCATTGTCACCACGAAGATTGTACTGATTCATCCCGAAATATTCATGAAAATCGGACTGAAGTTGATTGAAATGATGAAATAAACACACATATAAGGGCACTAAGGGTGGCCATCAAAGACAGGACAAGTTTGCTGAGCATGCTTCATGCATGTTTAGTCATCAGCGAAAGGCTTCAAGGTAATTTTTAAGTTGGGTTTTTGTTTTTTTTCGCTGCTCATTCTGAGCATATACTATTATTGCATCACCATAATTTGTAATTTCCCAGTGTTTTATTTATTGTTAGAAACTTCTATTTTCCGTTCAAAGACTTCCGCAAGGATGTCTTTTCCGTTCGAAGACATGTCTGTTCACACATGCTCGACACATTTGTCCTTTCGTTAGTGGCCAAACTCAATTATGTTTAATTTCATCATAGAAAAATTCTACAGCACCTCTGAATAGTGTTTAATTATTATTCATCAATTGGAATGATTCAATATTGATTTTCGTTGTGGTTTTATTCCAAAAAATGTATTGATAATGTTCGGTTAGAATAGTGGAACTGGACCTCTCAGTTTCTTAAAAACTCAATCAGTACAAAATTCTAAATTCTGTGAAATGGAATGGAAATTTCGAAGTGATTCACAAGAAGATCTGGATTGGACATCATTCATCACAGCCTCCGTGGATGAATACAAAATAATACACTCCATTCCAAAATATTTGGGCACGATAGAATCATTGGCTAAACTATGCATGCTTTTTACATTAATCTTTATTCTTCTGAAAAAGGATATCATCAATTATTTCAACTCATAATATCAAGCTTAAATAAAACCACCTTCCAACTTCTCTTGATTGAAGCTTTGTTTTATTTTGATATTTCTACCAGCCTTGTTTTTTGATCAGGTTAGACACCCACGTATTTCTACTCGAGTAAATTCCCACATGGGTCTGCTTCCATTCAGTGATTACTCTTCAACATTATCCTCCAGAATTATTCAAAAAAAGAAGTCATGATATAGTTATGTGATGTGGAAATCATAAAAGCTTCACTCATGTGTTTGTTAATCTGAAACTTTTCTAGCTACTCTCAGAAAACTTAACATACATTCGAGAGAGAACAATCGGATTGCGGTGTGGAGGTAATTCTATCAAAGCTGTGCCCAAATGTTCTGATATCCAGACCATGATGGAACATCACGACATTGTCAACATACCATTATGGAGTGTTGAAAGCAGAAGTGAGCCAGCTCGTTACTTAAACACGGATTTGAGCGGATCATCACTCGTGTTGGATGTGTCCTATGAGAAGTGACAGATGCTGAGGGATTTGGCAGACGACAGAAATGGAGGAGGAATAGAGAAGGAAAGAGGGGTAGAAGGAAACAGAGGGGACAAAACAAAGGTTGGATTGAGACAGTGGGTTGAAAGTAGAGGAAAAATGGTAGTGGAAATTGGAAATGATGGTAGTATGGACAGTGTGTGGGGAGATGAGATGGAATATAATGAGTAAAAGGAGAGTAGAAATGGAAAATGTGATGGGAAGGAATTGAAGATCAGGGAGTCCTGACACATAGGCGTCAAATTTGTCAATTCAGTAAACATGATGACAGGGAGGGAGTAAAAAATAAAGAAATGACGAAGAAGGAAAAGATGTGGATATGGAAAGTCACAAAAACAGAGATATCAACAGAGGAGGGGTGAGATATTACCAGGTAAAGGTGAGCCACGACAGAAGAAATTATGAATGGTAATAAGGTGGAGGATGTTAAAGATGAATAAGAAGGGAGAAAATACGGTGATAAGATATACAAGTTTAATGTGTGTAAGATGAAGAGTGACAACATTTCATGATGATGAGACGAAAACAAAAAGAGAAGGGCAAAAAATTTGAAGAGAAATTGAAAATATAGAAGGCTGGATAAAGAATGAGATAGAAATCTCTGGCAGAAGGGAAGAATATGATAGGGGTTTGAGGGAGAAATGGAAAATGAAGGATAAGACAAAATAGAAGAAGAGAGAGATAATTCATTACTTCATACTCCAACCTAAGTATTTTTATAGAAGTTACTGAAGATGAATGCGTATGATTAGGAGAAGATCACATAGATTATTTCATAATTCATCCTCGCACTTCTCATTACCCACGCACAAGCAAAAAGCTCATGTGGGCATCATCCTCAATAAAAAAGCAAAAGTAGAACAAGAACAAGAAGAGATGAAAAAGAATAGAGGAATATAAGAATAGGGAGGCAAGGAGAGAGCGAACTAGAATCAAAGTTACCGTATTTCAATATCCCTGACTAAATACTATAGCCTCCCCTCTATATCACAAATACAGTATATATAAACCCTATACCTATGAAACCCTATTAATCCTATATAGGAAATGTATATATGTGATGTTATACCATGTCCAACATCACAACAGCTCTATACAACGCCACCCACAGCAGAGCATCACTCACGTTTGACAAGCATTGTGTTGAGTCGGGTTGCTGTAATGCGCGCAATTCGTCATCCGGAAATAAATTCAACGTCATTCGATTATTCACAAGTCACGAGAATTCACTACTCACGAGTATACACGAGTCACGAATATACAAATCATAGGAGTATTTCGCGAATATGTCAATGTCTATATTAACGCTAACAAGGTTCGTAGATTCAACAGGTTTCCTATTATGTAATAATGTCTATACGCACATATTTTTGTGCGTACAGACTTGAGCGCCACGAACACACGCATCTCACTTTTCATCAGGTGATGTTACGCTTATTCTAAGTTACTCTTAATCTTATCACTGTTTCTGTAGAAATACAGATATGATCA
Source organism: Nilaparvata lugens (assembly GCF_014356525.2). Taxonomy (NCBI): domain Eukaryota; kingdom Metazoa; phylum Arthropoda; class Insecta; order Hemiptera; family Delphacidae; genus Nilaparvata; species Nilaparvata lugens. Next base: position 29,320,833 of record NC_052513.1, on the reverse strand, counting down.
TCTTATGAAAATAATAAGTTACTGTACTCAAATAATAAAGGGAAAAGCTCACATAGGCAACATATTGCCTGTGTGTAAGCTAAAATTGCCTATGCGCATTATAGTGTAATGCGCGTGTTCTTGTCGCTCAAATCTGTGACAGATTGTCAACAGTGTTGCGCATGTTCTTGTCGCAGCTTCACAAGACACTGTTTTTCAAATTCAGCCCTTTTGTTTCATCAAGTAGATATTAATTTAATCGGTATCAGGCCTACGATTGTCAACTACTGAACATTTCAAAAGCCTTCAGATTCGAATTGGTACTTCAAAGATTCCTGATAACAAAGAGTCCCTAACATTAATAAAACCAGATGGAAAGAACAATAAATTCTTCCCTTGAATTGTTCTGAATCAAAATGTAGAGGATATAATATAGCAGACGAGAGAAAGATTTCCTTTTATTGCCTTTTCTCGAAGACGAATTCACCTTCACGATATTGCTGCTCAAGCATAAAGTTACGATAAATTCACCGTCTCTTTCACCTTTTCTCCTTCTTCTTTTTCTTCCTCTCTTTTTTCCTTCCCCATCCTCTTGCACCAACTTCTACCCTTCATCACCATCTACTCTGGTCTATCTGAACACCATTAGAAATCTTCTTCATCTGAGTATTCTTCTATTTCTCCTTCTACAGATATTTCGTATTCACAGAATCAAGTTACACTTCTTTTCAAGTGCATGAACACTTGGAATTCGTTCAGGTAACTCCCTTCCGGTATTTTTCAATTTTGCAGTGAATATTTATTACAAGGTAATGGCACAAAAAATGGATTTGATAAAGAAGCATGTGATAGGTGCAAGAGTCTTCTGACCAATACGCACTCTTCATTTTAGTATCATTTTGTTTCATTCACTCAGACCTAAGACGAGAGAAAAAATACGCTACTATCTCTTCCTTCTAAACTTCCATAATGCTCGTCGCAAATTGAGACGCGACGCGACGTGACATGACGTGATGTGAGTCTACTAGATGAGTAAATATCATTATGAACATCTTATAATGTTCACATTGAGCACGTGTGATCATCAATATATGGCCATCCTATTATATTAAGCGAGCAATTTCTGTATCCTATACTATTAAATGAACAATTTCTGTTTATATGTTTAGATGTTTTTATGTTTGTATTTCACCGGATCTCGAAAACGGCTCTAACGATTCTCACGAAATTCAGAACATAGTAGGTTTATAATATAAAAGTTCGATTGCACTAGGTCTCATCCCTAGGAAAACTCACTGAAGGACATTAAAAGGATAATTATTATTCATCCTTGGGAAAACAACTGCCAATAATTTCGTTGTCTGTTGATGATGGAAGTGAGTGAGCGAGTTAATATGTGTGTGGGACTGTGTCAATATTATGACTCAGCTGTTGAACTTTTGCAATCATTCAATCAGGTACTTAGTGCCGGATGCAAAAATGCCGGGTTATTTTCAATCCTGATTAATTCCAGTAGATCCATCTTTTTGAAATGGTCTTCTCTGATTTGGTTCACTTGAAATTAAGAAATTAATCAGGATTGAAATTTAACCGTTGTTAATTCACTCATCTTTTAGTATAATTGTCAAGTTCAATTATACAGGCATATGATATGAATAATATCTCAAAAGATGATTCTCCTAATTTGTTGACTAATTCAATTAGAATCATTGTTCATTCTCCGTATTCAAATATGAGAGAGTGACCAATTTCAAGTGTCGAGTAGTAGAGTAGAATCGACTCTCACAGAATCACTCCAGATTCGCCCACGCCACTGTATCAAACCACGATTCAATCGATAAAGCACGGCATCCAAAATAAATTAAACGTCAGATCAACTGAGGAAAATCTGTTTCGAAGAGCAAGAAGCCCACTTTTTGTCACTTAGAGAATGTTTTAATATTGGGAGCGAAAAAGTATCCGAGCGAAAGACTGTTGGTTTCATGAATAATGCAAGTCAAATGCGATGTCACCATCTATCTTAATAGAACATGGCTTGCACACAACAATTCACTCATCAATATGAATGGCTCAGAATGCATCGAGAAGATGTTTTAATCGATGAACCGCAGCACACTATGAACTATTTGCGGCAGGAATTTTTATTTATCGTGAGTAGGCGATGCTTTATGTGAATTATGAGCCAAAGACTTACTGAGTTTTTTTTTAGTTTTTCTTTGGCCTTTGGGTGCAAAAGTATTATTTTCTTTGTTATCATTATCTATTCAATTTTTGAATAAAGATAGTAGCTATATGAATGATTTTCCACTTCCTGCTAATCTGGCCATCAAACTATCTCTAAATTGAATTTAAAAATTTCTTTGAGACAGTTCATCTTGTTTTTTTTTTTAGGGAAAAATGAGGTCTAGGTTTCCTGGATATTGATATCCCAAGCCTATATCATCCATAAAGTCAAATAAGTCAAAAGTATTTTATGCTACAAGAAAGCAAGGTGGTGATTGACAAGTTCCGTTTAATCTGGTAGAGTTCATAGGCCTAAGAACGGAAAATTAAATTTTTATGTAAAACTAGCTGAGAAATCTCCTAGAATGTGTTATCGAGATTGTTCTACTTCGAGACTTTATTATAGCTTGATAGGAAAAGACAAGCAAAAAGAGTTGTCTGAATATTGAATATTGAAAATAACGTACTGAATATTGCAAATGACACATACGACTAACCAACGTCGACGTTTATTTTATCAATTATGTATTATGTTCATGAGAACACAAAACGTTATTTTTTCATCCATCATATTATCAACAATATTCATGTGAATTACCCAACTTGGAGCTACATTTTATCCAATAAATCAAGTTCATGAGAGCTCAAAATCTTATAATCTCTCTTGACACCAATTTTCATGTGAATTCTCCAACAATCCTACTCAGAGATTTGCATTTTTCAGAGCCGACAACCGCAGCCGCCAACGGTGACTGCTGCAAAATGGCGGCGCCGCCAGTCACGCCGCAACTAGTCGCCAACCTGCGGCAGCAGACGACAAGACGCATGCAGCTGCGACGCAGCGACCCGACGCAGATCGAACGCGCGCGAACCAAGACGCTAAGAATGTCGCTCACCATTGTTGCCGTCTTCTTCTGGTGTTGGACGCCATACGTGTTCATGACTGTCTGGTGAGTTACTGTGATCTCTTGTTTGCTATACGTTTATCAATCACCTTATCAATCGCAACTCACTTCAGATTCACTTCTCTGGTTGGAAGCAATTTACTTCAATTGATAAAATGATATAAATGGATTTCATCAATATACCTAGAATACAATGTATTCTGGATACATTGGATTGTATCCATAGATAGTTTTATTTTTAACTGGATTTATTCGAGGTAAGAGAACCTTCACCTCCTGTGACAGAGAAGGCAGCTGTGAATTTCAGTAAATCTGGATCAATAGCACTATTAAAAATTCATCAAGTATAATTCAAGTGGTAATACAGTGATGATTAGGTTCACTGAAATATTCAATTTTATGTGTTTTATATGCAGATTAACTCAACTCTGTATCCAGTCAATACCTACTATTACTATTAAGTAATAGTGGGTATTGATTCAGTTATGTTTATAATTTGAAATCAGTAAGTTGTCATGTTTAAATGTTATCCGTATTATAAAATTTGATGATATTAAGTTGAACGAGGTAAGATTTAATGTCGATTGACACAAGATTGAGTTTGGTAAGCTTCGTTATAATGATGTTTCTGCCAATAACTCCAGTCCAGTGTTATTTATAAACTTTGAACAGGCATATCTATGTTTGATAAAATTCACGGAGAAAGAAATAATGAGGAGCTGAAATTGTACAGGCTTTCGAATAACAATAATCAATCGAAGCAAAAAATGTAAGCAAATTATTTGATCACTTGAGGGAACTTGACAAAGTTAACTTTTGGAATCAATTTTATGGTACCTTCTACTTCAACTCTACTTATACATCAACTACAAGTAATCATAATTATAATAATCACGAGTCATTTCAAGTAACCATAATGTAGAGGACAAGCGGTGATAATAATGGTTGATACAGAAAGGAAAGAGCTCCCAATAAGTTCAATATGAACAACATCTCAATGGGCTCAAGTCTGGTGAGCCACGATTTAGATTGTGGGTGGTTTATAAGATAGAACTATAAAGATGTTGAATGTTGACAAGGTTAGAAGACACTCATTCAAGGGAAGGATTAGAGTAGAGAATAAAGAAGAAAATATAGAAGAAGAAGGAAGAGCATAAAAAAGGACACAGTGATTGACTGAAGCAGCCCAGTGTTCTATTTTGTTGCAGTGGGAAACATGTGCTCCAGTGCACTAAGTAATGCTGAGTGGCGTTTTTTCGCCTGTAGGAGAGAAAGAAACGAGTAAAAAGGGAAGGAATAATAGAAAGACGTTGAAGGATTAGCGGAAAATGTTCTTTTTTCATCCACTCATTTAGAGAACACTCATCGCTATCCCAAAATTCTCTTTCCTCCATCAAAGCATTGCTCCATTCTGCACCACGGTTCCTTCTCGGTCAGCTGCTGATAAAGGGTAGTTCCTCTCATATCATGTTTTACTCCGCTTCTCCTCCTCCTTCTGTTCCTTTTGACTCTCTCCCTCTTTACCTAATCTTTCTTCATTTCGTTCACTGAACAGAAGATTGCAATTCACTTCTCTTTCCTCTCCTTTTTTTCTCCACCTCTTATCCATCTACTAATTCTCTGCTACCTTATTTTTCAGATCCTCGAAAGAGACTAGTTACTCTTGAATTTTGTTCACCCTTGCCTTTCCTCTTCCAACTTCCCCTCCTACTCATCTTCTCTTTCAATTTTCTTCTTCATCTTATTTTTCTTCCTTGCCTCTTTCTTCCACTACTCCTTCTTCTTCCCCTCCTTCGTCCACTCTTCTTAACCCAACTCCACTTAGCAAACATTGTCATTCTTCCATAATCCCATTTCTCAAACCAAAAATTATTCATTCCTCTTCTATCTCGTTTCTCTTCTCTTCCCTCTTTCCTCCAACCCCCTTTTTAACCCACTTTCACTCCTCTTCAATCTTTCCTCCCCTCTCTTTATGACTTCTGTTTTTCTCACCACCAATTCCGTTTGATATTTGAGTGGAGTATCTCTCATCACCCTTATTGAGAATGTTAAATATGCAGTCAAGCTTTTCTCTCTTATTCTGATCTTCTTGACTGGTGACTTCAAGAATAGTTGGCAGAGGAACCTCATGACTCGAACCCTGCATTATGGACGAGGAAAAGATAACATATCTACGCAGTTGAAATAGTAATGAATAACAAGATCTAATTATATCTCCTAATTAAATACCAGTGCGAAGATACCTTCAATAAAGATTGTTTATGCAACGAATCTTCTAGAATTTTCTTGTTCGGTATGAAATAGTGAGGTTCTAGATTTCCAGCTGGGGTGTTCAGTTTGATCTTCACTGCATTTTAGTTTCTGGATAACGAAGGTTGAAGTTGATGGGTTATTTTCTCAGTAGTATAGTAAGGAGTTCTGTAACTATTTTCAATTTTTACATTATACAAGAGGGAAGTTACACTGATTCATTCACTCACTCATAATCAACAGAACTGGAAATCTACTGAATCAAATACGTTCAAATTTAGCGTGTATATTCACTTGAGAAATAATATTATAATTTGAAGTCAGACTCCATTTATTCAAAAGCAAAGCTCATACTAATTTTATACATACCTAGCAGAGCACCCGTGCTTCGCTACGGGAATTAAAAGATAAGATTATTTTTGTGAAACATTTTCAATCCAAATTCTACCAAATTGTTATAATCGTTCTTGAGATTAGGCCACAGCTTGGCATGAAAATTATTGAGTCAAATCATTCGAATAATTAATTGATGTGTTGGTACTGCTCTGTAGAATAGTAGTCTAATTGCAGCTAATTTTGTAGAATATTGGGCGGGGCTTAAGAGTCGACCTCGACTTTATTCATTGGCATTTAATATTTCCCGTTGACAGTTATCAAATTAGCAGTGAACATGTTATTTTTATTTTTGCTTGATGCAATTGAAGATTGAATTCCAAATTGAGTTGATTCGGAATTTAATGACTCTGGTCTCCATCATTGATCTCTTGCTCATTCTGAAATTTTTGGCATAGCCTGTCGCTTACTTTTCGTTTCACTTATCCAAAAGTGTAAAAGCAGCCTATCCATTGATTTTTTCTTCCATGGAAGTCCATTCATACATAAGAGTCCATTCATAATAGTAAGTATAACATTTATTGTGGCTGATTTCTCATGTTCTAAACTTTACTATCATAAATATTAAAGTGGGATGATTTTAATGTGAATTTGCATAAATCTGAATAGAGTTAATTCAATCACTTTCATTATTGACTACCATTAAATGATTCCTTTCTTCGATCTTAGCTTGAAACCAGAAGCTTAGGGGTGAAAATTTGGATGTAAAGATATGACACAATTTAATATCTATTTAAAATATCGGGGCACGGAGCTTCGCTCATTATTTATTTATTGATAAGCAGAACATAATCTTTAAAATGATTGGAATGATTGGTGAAGGACGAACAGGCACAGCCCAAAACTGTTTCTTACCCAAATTTTGATTTATACACTATAAATAGTCCAAAAAGTAGGTTATGTTCCATACACTTGAATTCAGGTCCAATTTTCAATCCAAACATTTGAAAACAGAAAAGTTCTAATTATTTAGATTGTTTACAGACCAAATTGAATAACAAAATAACACTCACTAATCACTTAAAACTGTAAAATAATGGTAAACTTTGAAACTTATGATATACTCTAATTTAGAATGATATACCATGTCATGTTAACAAATCTGATTATTTTGATTAAGTCGATTGAAATTTCTAGATTCAACAGCTGGACATAATTCTATCTTATAGATCAAATTTCTTGATTTTTTGAATCAAACGTATCTTACCTCACGATTATATTTTCACAAAATTCATTCACCTCACATGAAAGAGGAGATTCTGTTCTTCAAATCAAGACCAAACACCATTTTTTATAATTTCGGGTTACCGAGATATACAGTTTTGAATATAGAAATTGGCCATTTTTATGTGTATTTAAATAGGGGATAAAATACACTGAAAGTGGATTTTTTTTATTTTTTCATCAAATTTCAATTATGATACAAGATTTAGAACCGCCTTGACGAGCTGAGAAGAATGAGCTGTAGTACGAGAAGATCTGATCATTCTGTCGAAAGTTGTGTTTTAAGTTTTGATCCTTGACGTATCCTTATGACGTACCCCCACTAGGAAATACTAAAATTAAATGTTTCTAACGGGTGATTCTGATAGAAAATAACCCGCGTGAGATGATTTCAGCCGAAATATGTATTTTTTCGTTAGGATGCCTTGAAAAGGTATTATAATGAAAAATTTGGATTTTGGCTGTAGGGCATGATTTTCTATTTTTGGATATATATCCCCCTCCCCCCACTACTAAATTAGGAAATTCCTAAGGAATCCTGTTCATAATGAATTGTTCTTTCACGTGATGTGTGGTCTTTTATCTATACTGGGAAAATATCTATGTTGTATAGGGTAGAAGTGGTAGGTTTGCATAATTTTGAAAATCCCTTAAAAATACCCCATTTTCGAGAATTCGTAGCACCGGAACCAAGGATGGTAGAATCCTGCGCGACGACTCAATTTATTGGACATTTTATTCTCCTTAATTTTGTCAAGAATGGTTTTCTTGAGAAACTTAAGGTTCACGAGATGAAATGGGAAAATTGAAAAAAGTCCGTAATTTTAGGGATTTGGGGGTTTTGGGGGTGAAGCCGCCCTCTGGCGTGTCAGCAAATTTCATACTCGAATTCAGCGCCCCAAAATACATATAGAATCGTAGAGAAAAATTCTTTCGGGGCTGTTTCCTGAAAAACGACCATCTGACTGGACTATTTAGTAACATAATGATATGGACATTCCAATTATAATTAAGAGATTGGGAGAAGAAGAATATACATGCTAAAAGACGAACTTTAAACCCTTAAAAACCACCCTTACAGTTGAAATATCGCCAAAATATTTCTTAGTGAACACCTAGGACGTATAAGGAAACTATATTCCAAGTTTTCTTGCAATCCATCCAGTAGTTTTCCATAAATCGTGATCAGTGAGTGAATGAGTCAGTGAGATAAGAATTTTATAAGTATAGATAGAGTCAATGTACCTAGAATATATTCTAGATATTCTAGGTACCTTGGATAGAGTTACTCAAGATAGAGCTGCAATTATCATAAAATTGAATCCAAATATTAAGGCTGTTCGATACACTCTTTTTTACTTTCCTTGCCCTATTACCATAGGTAAGGAAAGTATCGCTTTCCAAAAAGCATCTGGGGTGGTACACTCACACAACTTTCCTTGCTCATTGAACTGTGAGCCTCATTCTTAAACGAGAATAATTTAGAGGAATAACATAATGACGATTGGCGGCAACATATTTGAAGCTACGATCAGACTACTGTATATGTTGTAACATATTAAAATTTGATAAACAAGCAAAATCCCTATTTGGAAGAATTTTATGGGTCTGAAGTAAAACAGCTATTCTATTATCGCCAAATGCGATAACAACAATTGAAAGATTAGATAATAACGGGTACCATGGCTAAAATTAGAACAGCCGAATAGAAAAGGAATGTTATTTGCTACTTATTATATTATATAAAGTATTGAAAAATTTGAGGTTAGGCTTAAAATACTTACTGATCGACGACTTAATAATCGATCAAGTCGCATAATGTGAAATCTAGCCAGACACCTTGGCAAAAAAAAATTATTGTAAACAAATGGTATTCAACTAGAGGATTTTGGAAAGCACATGGCTAATTGTTGTAGAGGGAGAAACAACTTATAAATTCTAAAAAATCTATTATCTGTAATGAATATACATAAACTACCAAATAAAAATAAATTAGAATATTAAGGAAGTAGGATATTTCTAGGCGCATGGACACATTAATGAATTTGCATGAACCAACCAAATTGCAGTAATCGATGGGCGGCAATAGAGAGCCGATTCAAATGTATATATAAATATTTCTATAAATGATAAGAATTTATAAATTATCACTACTCAGTTTATGTATCGGATATGGTCCGAGAAATTATAAATTGTTATACCTAAGAAATAGGTAATATTTAGTAGATTGGCACGGACTATTTGATCTTTTTTAAGGGCGTAGTAGTGAATTATTTAAATATATGTAAATTTGTAAGTCAGAAATGAAATTGTAGAAATAAGGGTAGAACCTGCCCACTTGCCTGCCAGACGCCACTATGGAACGACACTAAAATTTGTAGAGCACAAGACCCTTTATTAAATTGTACTTTTGAAAGACTTAAAGTTTAAATTCATTAATAAACTTTTCATAAGACTTAGTGATGCTGCATTAAAGTGAAAGTCATTTAAACATTTATTCATTCCCTTGGAGAAGACGACTTCGGCCACCAAAAATCCAGGATGACCAGGAAATTCGGATCGCCGCCAACATCTTGTTGAAATTCAGCACGTGAGTGATAAATTATCGAAATATATAAAGTTAGGGCGCCCTCAGTGCTTCGAGTGAAAAAAATATAAAAGCTAGCTCGTCGGAAAGGTTATAAATACTAAAAATTATTGTAAAACTTGCGCAAGTCTTAAGAAGGTACAAAAAATATATTTTATTGGATAAGAGTTGTATCAAATTTATATATCCAAAGGTGCACAGATTAAAGGAATATTTAATTTTATCTTATAATATACATATGCTCACTCAATCATTGATTTTATTTAACAATTTGTAAAGATATAATGTAACTCTTGTTCACTGGATAAATTGATTTATCTACTTCCATCAGAGGACAAACCTTAAGCCCTAGAGATATATATATATATATATATATAATATATATATATATATATATTATAGAGAAATATTCTGAGATCTATAAATTTAATATATATTTATAATTATGATCTATCAATTGATTATTTTTTGGAAAGAAGATATACAGTGAGATTTTTCAAATCGACAAGCAGCAGCAAGTCGATACCTAAGCTGCTTGAAAATAAATGCACATTATTAATGAAGTATCAGTCACTCACACAATCATTCAAAGGTAGGCAATCCAATAATGGTGACCTGATAACCTTGGTGATGTAACATGTAACAGTGACATGTTTGTTGCAGTTATCAACATCGACAGTTCGGTGGTATCACAGTTATTAGATTTGTTCAAAGTTTCGATAATTGAATCTATTTATTTATTGATAATCAAAAATATTTGTGAAAAATCTGGTGTGGTACACTCACACAACTTTCCTTGCTCATTGAACTATAAGCCTCATTCTTAAAGGAGAATGATTTAGGAGAGTAACATAATGATGATTGGCGGCAACATATTTGAAACTACGATCAGACTTCTGTATATGTGCATAATTGTTTTCAGAGTACTTTTTCCTTTGTGTAAATTGTGAAATTCGATATTTTTTAGAAGTTATCAAAGCAGCTGTTCTACAGATGGAATATCTCGACTACGTGTTCTTTTTATGAACTGCTCTACCTACCTACCTCATGCACGAGAAGGAGGCTACAAAGTCCATTTCTCAAGGATGGGGTGGACCCCACATTAGTTTTCCAGAAATGAGACTCATTCCAGTTAATAGAGCAGATAAATGACTGGGTATGAATTTGAAAATAATCGGTCGAGTCATTTTTTGAGAAAATCGTGAAAACATGGTTTTTTAGTGATTATCCGCCATTTTTCTCAATAATATTACGGAGCTTCTGAAATTTTCCCAGAAATAAGACTCGAATCAATTGATAGGGCTTATAAATAGCTATCCATGGTATAGATTTGAAGAAAATCGTTAGAGCGGTTTCCGAGAAAACCATGAAAAACATGGTTTTTTAGTAATTATCCGCCATTTTTCTCAAGAATATTACGGAGCTCCTGCAATTTTCTCATGAATGAGACTTATGTCAGTTGATAGGGCTTACAGATAGCTATCCATGGTATAAATTTGAAGAAAATTGTTAAGCCGTTTTTGAGAAAATCGTGAAAACATGTTTTTTTAGTAATCATCCGCCATTTTTCTCAAGAATATTACGGAGCTCCTGCAATTTTCCCAGAGATGAGACTCATGTCAGTTGATAGGACTTATAAATAGCTATCCATGGTATGAATTTCAAGAAAATCGTTAGAGCCGTTTTCGAGAAAACCGTTAAAAATTTTGTTTTTTAGTAATCATCCGCCATTTTTCCCGCCATCTTGAATTGAATTATATTGAATTTCTTATTGTCGGGTCCTCATGGTAGAAGGACCTCAATTTTAAAATTTCAAGTCAATCGGTTAATTGAGAATGGAGTTATCGTGTTCACAGACATACACACATACACACACACACACACCACACACACACACACACACACACACACACACACACACACACACACCACACACACACACAACACACCCACAGACCAATACCCAAAAATCATGTTTTTGGACTCAGGGGACCTTGAAACGTATAGAAAACTTGAAATTTGGGTACCTTAATTTTTTTTGGAAAGCAATACTTTCCTTACCTATGGTAGTAGGGCAAGGAAAGTAAAAATCATGTTTTTGGACTCTTGAAACGTATAGAAAACTTGAAATTAGGGTACCTTAATTTTTACTTTCCTTGCCCTATTACCATAGGTAAGGAAAGTATTGCTTTCCAAAAAAAATTAAGGTACCCTAATTTCAAGTTTTCTATACGTTTCAAGGTCCCCTGAGTCCAAAAACATTATTTTTGGGTGTTGGTCTATGTGTGTGTATGTGTATGTGTGTATGTGTGTGTGTGTATGTGTGTATGTCTGTGAACACGATAACTCCATTCCTAATTAATCGATTGACTTGAAATTTCAAACTTAAGGCCCTTATACAAAGAGGATCCGACAATAAGAAATTCAATAAAATTCAATTCAAGATGGCGGAAAAAATGGTGGATAATTACTAAAAAACCATGTTTTTCACGATTTTCTCGTGAACGGCTCTAACGATTTTCTTCAAATTCATACCATGGATAGCTATTTATAAACCCTATCAATTGACATGAATCTCATTTCTGGGAAAATTGCAGGAGCACCGTGATATTATTGAGAAAAATGGCGGATAATCACTAAAAAACCATGTTTTTCACGGTTTTCTCGAAAACGGCTCTAACGATTTTCTTCAAATTCATACCATGGATAGCTATTTATAAGTCCTATCAACTGACATGAGTCTCATTTCTTGGAAAATTTCAGGAGCTCCGTAATATTATTGAGAAAAATAGCGGATAATCACTAAAAAACCATGTTTTTCACGATTTTCTCAAAAATGACTTGACCTTTTTTTTTTAAATTCATACCCTGTATAGTTATTTATCAGCTCTATTAACTGGAATGAGTCTCCTTTCTGGGAAATTGATGGGGGGTCCACCCCATCCTTGAGAAATGGACTTTGTAGCCTCCTTCTCGTGCATGAGGTAGGTAGGTAGAGCAGTTCATAAAAAGAACACACATAGTCGAGATATTTCATCTGTAGAACAGCTGTTTTGACGACTTTTAAAAAATATCGAATTTCACAATTTACACAAAGGAAAAAGTACTCTGAAAACAATTATACACATATACAGAGGTCTGATCGTACTTTCAAATATCTTGCCGCCAATCTTCATTATGTTATTCCCCTAAATCATTCTCGTTTAAGAATGAGGCTTATAGTTCAATGAGCAAGGAAAGTTGAGTGAGTGTACCACACCAGATTTTTTGGATAATATAATATACACTTTTTTTCAATATAATTTTCAAGATCATTATAAGAGTGAGAAAGATGGCAACTGAAAGAAAACGGAGCTAGCACTTCAACAACCCATAACTCGCTTATTGGACCACTTAAAATTTCCAGTTGCCACTTTGTCTCACTCTTATAATGATCTTAACAATTATATTGAAAAAGATCATCTAATTTAAATAATAAAAGAAAGTGTACCGAACTGCCTAAATGTAGGATAGTATCAGGATTGAAAATTCGTCGGCCTCAACGACAGGACAACTGTGTCGAACATGTGAGAACACACACGTTCGACAAACAAGTTGTGTCATCGTCAAAAGATTTCGAACACACTTTTTTGAGATTAGGATTTTGTATCTTCGATTTGTTATGGTTAATTCTTCTTCACTGCTGTATTTATCTGGGGTTACATTTTTTCTGTATCACTACAATTCCCAATTCTCTAGTGACTTATTAATTAATAGTATTGGTTGTCATTTTTATGTTAGAAACTGTTGTCAAAAAGCCGTTATCATACGAAGGCTTTCTTCGAAGACATGTCAGTACATACATGCTCAACACACCTATTGTCCTGTTTTTGGTGGCCCGCCTAGTGAAATATGAAATAGAATTATTGGAATATTCTACTTACATATTATTGTGAGTAGCAGACGCGCTTCAAAACACTGTATTGAAATAATCTTCATCATCATTAGCGCCATGATTAGTTCACGATGATTGGATGGCTGCAACAACCAGAAAATAATGTTCATGAATAGAATGGAATTAATGATGATGAATCAAAATGACTATATTTGAAAATGAAAAATTCCAATGATCTGAAGAAGGGTGACATTGATTTGAAGGAGAATAACTATGACAATTCAGAATGAATGACGGTGAACATGAATGAAGACATTGTCTAATGTCATTATCAGTCAGTATAGAATGAAATCAACATTCTATACTCACTGGTGCAGTTGTGCATGTATGAATGAATGAATGCATCATTGAATACAATATTCATCAGCAATGTATGCATACTACGTGCGTATATACATAGTAAAATATTGTGCATTATATGAGTTAGTTTACATCACGCTCATTTAAGCCACGCCTGTCTTGTTGCGTGTTAAAGCAAACAAGTACTTTGTATTGTCATTGGATCCCCACGGACTACAAAGCATTGTGAAAACAAGCCTAACAAGCAACAGAATTCTAACTTGAGCTTGTAAATAGAGTACTACAATCGCTGTGGCTTGTTGGGGGAGAAGATTCACTCCAAAATGTCAGCATTGGTTGAATGGAAAGCATTGAGGTTATGTATAAGGAATGCTGACAGTTTTAAGTGAATGAAACTGCTGCTCTTTGTGAGTAAGACAGCTCCACTGTCAGATTTTCATTGAACTACAGTTCTGTGTTCAAATTTCCAGTTTATAATGACTTAGTATCTGGTTTTAGCTTTCAGTATTTATTAGTGTTTTGAGCGTAGTGTACGGAGCTTATTCATGAGGATCATTCTATAAAAATGATATTGTAATATTAATTAGCCTAACTCGAGTCAGCCCATAACCTGAGTCAGGAAATTAAAAAGAGAATTGATCAAGGAAACCTAGCTTACTTTGCAAACAGAAGTTTAATGGAGTCTAGACTTATATCAAGATGCACGATAGTAAAACTATATCAAACATTTATAAGTCCGAAAGTTTCGAAACTTGGGTTTCGAAAGTGAAGTAATAAGAATTCATGGCCCCATATGTGAAAATGGAGAGTGGAGAATCAGAAGCAATGCAAAGATAAGTAACATGCAGCTGGGAAAACATATAGTAAGATTTATAGAATCTAGGAGAATCAGCTGGCTGGGACATGTGCAAAGTATGGAGAACAACAGGATCCAGAGGCAGATGCTTGTTGGAAGTATGGAAGGAACGAGGAAAAGAGGTCACCCGAGAATACATTGGCTGCAGGATGTGGAAAAAGATCTAGTGTGCCTAGGAGTGAGGAACTGGAAGAGACTGGCTAATCAGAGAGATGAATGAAGGCGAATTGTTGAGGAGGCCAAGGTCCACGCAGAGCTGTAGCGCTTCGTTAGTAAGTAATTAGCCCAACTCATATACAGTAGCACAAAGTTTGAATAGAAATTTTAATTCTCAGTATGATGAATAAAGCATGCAATCTTATTGATGATAAATAGGGGTGCCCACATTGGGGGAGGAGGAACTTGGACGCAGACTGCGTACTTGAAATTTTTGGGAGGGGGGTCTCAATCTTGGAGGACGACATTTATTGGGTTTCAAGGGGGGATAGCAGTTGCATTTACATCAATCATATACATACTGTATACACAATAGTTATTCTATAATTTATTGAATTTATTCATGATAATGAAGTCTTCATAGCATTAGCCTTCAGCGCCTTGCGTGATCATATGATCACAAGCTACACAGCCAGGAAAATTTACTCAATATGAAGTTACTATTATCGTTTCATGGATAGTGTTCATGTCATTGTATTGGAAATTATGAATTCTGTCTAATGTGGAAAGTCCTATATATTTTTCGCCATTGAACAAATCTATTCTATCCTAAACACAGTATTCTATATAGGAAACGTACATTAATTATATGCAAAATAATCGTAATTTTATAAATGTACGAGAATTCTATTATCCTTACCTTGCTCATCCATGTTATTCCATTTTTTTCCATTCTTCCATGTTAAATTTCTTACAAGTTCAAATAAAAGATGTCTTCAAACATTTATAATACACTGCGAATTGGAACCTTGGCCAACCAGATATTGTTCAATGAATGATTTCTGATTGCCCATCGTTGATAGAACAGTCTACAAATAGGTACAAAGGATGGAAAAGTATTTACTCTATGAATGTCACTAACCTGCTATGATATAGGTTTGACTAAAAGACAATAGGTGGAATGGCACTGCAATCTATAAAGTGCTATACCAATGGAGGACAATGAACAAATATAAGATGGGACATCATAATTATGATAGTGATAACTCACACTAATTAAGTAAAATTAAGTTAAACCACGGAATAGAGAACACTATAATTATTTCCTTCCTATGGTTTCCTTTTTCCGTGGTTAAACTTAGTACACATTAATCTCACAACTAGACAATTTTAACACATTCTAAGAATGTACTGAGTATTAGAAATTATTCAATGTACAACCTTATAATTAGTCTATTGTGGAAAGACAAAAAGGGATGAAGGAGATGGAAGAAGGATTTGTTACATTTTTCATGCCCGGAAAAAAAATAAACAGGAAGAAAAGCAGAAAAAAATTAGGTGAGCGTAAAAACTAGAAAATTAGAATGAGTAAACGATGGATGAGAATAAACTATTGAAGTGAGAGAAGATAATGGAAAGAATGATTTAAAACCAAAGGAGAAGAATAGTTTTGAGAAATCGTGGGAAAAAAGGAAAAGTGATGGTGAGTTTGAAGTCGGAACAGGCAATTTGCCTAATCCTTGTAGGAAGACGACGACGACGATTTATTTACAATGCAAATTAAACTAATGTAATAACATTGGAAGATAAAATAATAAGGTAGTCCTTGTGCTATTTTTCCTCCAAATTTATAGGTAACAAAGTCCAAGATAAGGTTAGAATTTCACGTGTACAATTTTTATAAAATTTTAGTCCAAAATAAACATAAAAAAACTATAAATTTTGAATTCAGATGGCCTAAATTGATAAATTAACTAGAAATATTCCACCTAATTACCATGATTGCCCATCGTTGATAGAACAGTCTATAAATAGATAGAGGGATGAAAAAAAATATTCACAATGAATATCAACTAACCTGCAAAGACGCATATGATATAGGTTTGACATAATCCATAAGAACAATAGGTAGAATGGCACTGCAATCTAACTCTTTTAAGTTAAAAGTATTTCAATTATTAATATACGTGTGAGTGCTATTGGAATAAGTGCTATACCAAAGGAGGACAGTGGACAAACATAAGTGGGAAAATCATGGAATAGTAATAACTCAAACTAATTATGTAAAATCAAGGTAAACTTAATACATATCAATCTCACAACTGGACCATTTTAACACATTCTAAGAATGTACTGAGCATTAGAAATTATTCAATGCACAACCTTAAAATTGTGGTAAGAGGAAGAGGGATGGAGGATATGGAAGGATTTGTTACATTTTTCAAGCCCGAAAAGCACAAACAGCAAGAAAAGCAGAAAGTTTTAGGTGAGCGAAAAAAAAGATAATTGAAATGAGTGAACATTGGAGAAGGATAAACTATTGAAGTGGGAGAAGTTGAATGAAAAAGAATAATTTAAACCCTAAAGAGAAGAATGAGTTTCTAGAAATCGTGGGAAATAAGGAAAAGCGATTCTCACTTCTCAGAGATGAATCAGGTAAAACTTTAATCTGACTCATCCTCACGTTTTGTTAGAAGAGCAGGAAACAACATCCAGTTGGTCCCTGGAAGGCATTCAAATATTCATCAATACATCCCGAAAACAATACAATCTACTCAATTAGAATGGAAGAATTGCAAAAAAGGAATCACATGGATGAGCAAGGTAAGGATAATAGAATTCTCGCACATTTATAAAATCTCGATTATTTTGCATATAATTTTTGTAAATTTCCTATATAGATTACTGTGTGTAGGATAGAATAGATTTCATTTTCCAATGACAAAAAATAAAAAAGGACTTTCCACATTAGAGAGAATTCATGATATTTATCATTTATATGATGTATACTTATTATATCAATCAATCAATAAAGAATTATTCAAAGACAACACTCAGGTGATTCTGAGCTACAGGATTTTCTAAGACATATTCCATCAAGGCTGACACATTCACGCTTCCAACCTCTAAAACATTTTGATTCATCCCTAAAGAAGAATTAAGCTTCTTCCTGGAGGATTCTTCACGACATAGCATCTAATATCAGTTATATCAGTCAAAATTTTGTTATAGTAGAACTATCTATCAATATTACGTTCGATAGATCAATCTATAAACAGATTCAATAGATGGAAGATTATTACCGTTTTGGTCAGGGCTACTCTTCAACTTTATTCATTATCAAGAAATAAGAATCACTAAATTTATTTTATTCACTCACTTGAAAATGACATTAATTTTGTTGTAGGTGAAACTTCTTAATAGGGGCACTTAGTTTTTTATTTCTTATTTCTTGATGAAAAATGATATCATATTAACTTAAATTTCAGGTTACAATCAGGATCGCAGATAACTCACGATTCGATAAAGTTTAATATATCAATCTCGATATCAGATTATCTTCCACGATAGCCTCTGTGTTATGGTTCTACTACAAGACAATTGAACCAATATTGAACAAAAGATTTAACCCAGTGAACTCCAGAGTCAAATTCCAACATCGTGAATACACTTCACTAAACCGAAAACCAAAACAAATACTGTAGTATGGGAGTAGTATAATAGAAAGAATGGAATAAAAATGAGTACGTAGTATTGGAAAGGGTTGTAAGATCATAATCATAACCTGCGGAAAATCGGAATATCATTTCGTTTATAGAAGTCAACATTTTTGTGAGGAGAATGTAATACGTGCACATTGGATAAAACGATAGCAATATTCGCCTCAGGCTAGATTTTCCCATTGTAATAAGAATGTATCTGAAGCTGCAGCTATCCTTGCTACTTTTTACTTTTACTTGATCTCAATAATAAGGGATTTCATTTGATCAAAGTATTCTATCACATCATATTGCATTGAATTGGAATGGTATATTACTGTATAATTTTGAATTTGATTTGAAGTACTTTATCACTGATTTACAGGCTACAAACCACTGTATCACGCATTTATCAACGCAATTACTATATATAATTTTTTTAATACATGTATTCTGATTATCTTGGCATCACCTTCTCTCGATGGTCAAAATAATTCAGTAATCTAATTTGAGTATGAGAAATAGGATTGAACAAACTTGACGTCGAGTAAACTTGATATGAAATTCATCCACTAATAAATCATCTATTAACCTTCTATTTATTTATTTATAAGGTTATTCACTGCTGTTTTTGTGATGGTACGCCGTACTGCTCCCTCTTGCGACAAAAAAATTGAAAATATTTTGTAATTTCATGTTAGCCATTATACTCTGACATAGCTTTAAAACAAATTTCTTCAGGAAAAATTCCAGAGGGCTGACTCCTTTTCTAAATATGTTTATGAATCCCTTCCTCACAGAAACATTGCATACCGGAACTTATATGGTTAGAAAAAAGCACTGATGATATTCAACCATATGATCAATATTTTCATGATTTTCAAATTCTATAAATCTGAAATTGCATTTATAGTTTACTAGCCGTCAGGCTCGCTTCGCTCGCCATATCCGTCTAGCAAGGGGGCTCCGCCCCCTGGACCCCCGACTGGATCGCCCAAGAATGAGATCAGCAGGCTCGCTTCGCTCGCCTGCATTTTTCATTTGAGCATTTTTATCATATGTTAGGACAATCCAGTCGAGGGTCCAGACTAAACGTCTGGCTAAACGGATATGGCGAGCGAAGCGAGTAGTAATATTCCCAGGCGGCTAGTAATATAATATTCCCAGGATTGAAGTAGCAGTGCCCAATCAATTTTTCCGCGATAAATGCATTTAAATCTTCAACTTGGTGCCAACCTAACAAAGTCAACTCAACTTAATGCCAACCTGACAAAATTATTAATTTAGTTGCCAGTTAACAACTGGTTCGAAGAGGTACTCTATCTAGATTATAGTTTTATATAGGGATGTAAATTCCGGGACTGATCTCCAATCCCGGTATTTCGGGATTATCCAATATCAATCCCGGGATCCCGGGACTGATCCCGGGATTGGCAAAAATTAGTTTAATGTATTTTAACCAATTGTTCCTCCTCAATAACATATTCAGTAACAGTGTGTGGATATGAAAAAGGGCCCATTAAAGAGGGAGAGGCTATTATTAAAATAAACAAAAAATACTTGGGAATAATATTAGAATTGAACATTCTATTTCTATAGATGTTTTCAAGATTAGGAGTAACTGTTTCATTTCATGTCCTACCTCAAATTTGCTGTATCCCAGATGATAGTGAGAACTGAGGAAAGCAAGATAACTCATCAGAGTATTTTTTATGTAGAACAAAAGCATTTCTATCCTACATCAGGACGGGATAGAGCATACACACTTGAATTACGTCAAATACTGTAAAGTGGATCAATATCACTTGAATTAATAATATCAATAATAAAATAGAATACTTTTTGTAAGACCGTAACGCCATACCAACCAAACAACGCGAAAGCTCAACCACTACACTACCAAATGAAATTTCGTAGAGCCAACTATAATATTTACTTCAACTAAGTTAGATAATTCTACTTATGATAGAGAAAGAGAAGAGGAGAGAAATGATTAGACAGAGTTAATTAATAAATAATAGTTAAGTGCTTTTTTATTTCTGATTTCTGAAGTCTTTTTAAAGTTCGGAATGCAATTCAAGTAAATGCCATCAACACTATTGCAAATATTGCGCCGTCTAGACTGGTAATTGTGGTGCTCTGTAAACAGAAACAAGAGTGTAGAGACATAACAATCGATCAACAACCATTCTGACAATTATGCGAACTGATAATGCGAATTCTATTAAGCCAGTACAGAGTACAGTATACAATCAATATTATGTATAATATGCAACTGTAGGCTGTGCCTGCAGAATAAATTAGTCAAACACTTAGAACAATAAATTAGTTATAAAAAATCATATTCATCACCGTAAATGAATTCCATATTGATTTTTTTTTGGAAAAATATGATTCACAATTTCAGGTTTACAATCCCGAAAATCCCGGGATTGACGCTGAAAAATCCCGGGATTGTTAGGTATCAAAAATGGACCGGGATCCCGGGATTGACATCCCTAGTTCTATAGTAACATATGATATGGAAATTTCAATTATAATTAAGAGATTGGGAGAAGAAGAATATACATGCTAAAAGACGAACTTTAAGCCCTTAAAAACCACCCTTAGAGTTAAAATATTGCCAAAAGATTTCTTAGTGCGCCTCTAAAGGGCCAACTGAACATACCTACCAAATTTGAACGTTTTTGGTACGGTAGATTTTTAGTTCTGCGAGTGAGTGAGTGAGTGAGTGAGTGAGTGAGTCAGTCAGTCAGTCAGTCAGTCAGTGAGTGAGTGCCATTTCTCTTTTATATATATAGATAGTATTATGGTTGTTTACAAGAATATCACATCTTAGATTCGAAGGGTTGTGTGGCAGAGAGGACCTGGAGCCCTAACTCCGCTCTTATAAAGGCAAATAATCAATCAATCTTATCATAATCGTATAGTACCGCGATACAGTAGTTTGAAAGTACCACCCTCTATGAGTCTGTCTTATCTTGGCCAGTAGCAAGGTTTCTTATCTACAGTTCAGCAGTTCAGTCGACTGCTACTCATCAAATTGCTTCATGCAATACTCATATTATGCTACAATAAAATAGTCTGTAGATAATCTTATTAAATGAGAACTTTTTGGATCAATGGAGAAGCTGGATATCAAACACATCATATCGAATAATAAGGTGCGTACAGATTTATGCGCCGCGAACATGAGCAATTGACTTTTAATCAGCTGATGCCAAGCTTTTTATATTTGTATCTTACCGTTTCTGTAAAAATACAGATATAGTCAGCTGATTAAAAGTGAATTGCTCATGTTTGCGGCGCGTATATCTGTACGCACCTTTACGTATTTATCATCGTGTAGTAATATACGTTTTGCCACTTATCATCAATGTATTTTATCATTCATTTTTGTGGAAGGATTTTCAAATGCTTAGTCGCTTACTGAATTTTGTGAGAACAAAATATCGGGTTGAAGAAATGAGACGGGGCCGCCGAAAACAATGAATGGACAGGTAGAAGTTCTAAAGACCCTTCAGTGGTCCCCTATTGCTATTAAATTTCAACATTTTCGTGGTCTATTGTTAGGTTTACTACTCCAAGCAATATATTGGTGGACCAGTGTGGTTACTTGAAGGCACTTTCAGCTGTAAACCAGTGGTAGCATACAGTGATTGGATGAACACACACACTACTATCGATGATAAGTACAAATTTAGTGGAACGTAAGTGGTGTGTATAGCTCACATCGATTTTTGGACTTACATTTGTTAGCTGTACTTATAAATTCTATGATATCGAATGGGGCTTGACAAACATATGATACACATAATATATTTGTCAAGTTGTGTTCAATCTAATAGAATTCGAAAGGACGCCAAAAAATCGTACGTTCAATAAGTATCGAATTGTATGTAACTCAATTAAGTCTATATACAGCTTGTAAGCAAGTTGAGTTTCATCAAATGAGCCATTGGGAATAATACAATAATCACAAGTACTTGATCAATGATTTACATCCAATAATTGCAGAGAATACAAGTAACAGATGTATAGTGCAAAGTAATAGATAAGTTAGTGCTACTAGCTAACAGCTAGAATTGCCTTCAAGAAAGCACAGGGGCCACTAATGAGGGTAATGAAGCTGAATCAGAGGACAATAAAGTATGCTATAAGATTTATATCGTTATATCGTCACAATTTATAGTCGAGAGAGAGGATGTATCTTTTTGGAACAATAGCCTAGTGCACAGGTAGCGCGGCCACGTCTCCTTTCTTTCACACCAAAATATCTTACTCTGTTATCACAGGTTTTTCAAGTAAGTTCATACATGTTTTCAGAGTCGAAAAACTTCAATTCTTGTTATCAAACTTCGTACACGGATTTGTACATGATTTAACAAATTAATAATAAAATCGTTCTCTGTATCACCCGTGTAGCCTTCATACTCACCACCTCACTTTATACCAATTTATAAACTATCATAATATTATAAATTATGGTTTTCACAGTACTTCAATCTTTCAAAATCGTTTTATATGATTGTTTTTGAAGGTACATGGTGGACCGGAGTTCGGCCTCACAGTTCAACCCTCGCTTGCAGGATTTCTTCTTCGTGATGGCAGTCTCGAATTCGTGCATGAATCCACTGGTCTATGGCTCCTATAATCGAAAGGAGTGCTCCAGATTCCTCTGTTTTTCAGCTTCGGAGAAAAGGCTGGGACGTCGATCACCAGGTTGGTGTACTCCTTTTAGTCCTTCATTCTCTTCTCATTTTCACCTTCTCTCACTCTCCCTCCTTGATTTCCTTCATCAATCCTTGTTCCTTTATCCTTATTTTGAATCCATTCTCACATTCTTGTTCGAATACATCATTCTCTCTTCTAACCCTCAGTCAATAGTCATCGCCTCATCTTCGGCCATTTCCTTTCCCATCTCTCCCAATGATCGCCAGTAATTTCTTTTGCCGTTACTAATCAATTTCCTTCTCTTCTTTCTTTCCACATGCAATAGTTATTTCATGTTTCAGATCATTTAACGGTCATTAATCTTCATTTTCTCCAACCACCACTTTTTTTTAATTCTCACCTCCATCCTTCTGAAATTTTACTTCCTTTTTCAACTTATGCAGTATTTTGTTTCATCAGTCCATCTCCATTCCTCCATTCTTGCTTGAGCTGTTCATCAAATACTCATTTCTCCATTGAATTCTCACTATTCCACTTCTCACTTCCTCTAACTTCTCACCTTATAATATCTAAATGAGTCTTCTATATTCTTTTCTTTATCTTGTTTTCACGCCTCCACTTCCAATTCCATTCTATTCAGTTTCCATCTTCATGAACTCTTTTTATCAAATTCACCTTACCATGTCCTCCAACCTTGTTCTCTCCTCTACTCTACATCCAATGTATCGTTGAAATTGACCCATCATTCCTCCTCCTTATAAATTTCTATCAAATTCATCTTCCACTTTCCCACAAACCCTTATTCTATCCTCTCCTTTTACTGTTCATTTCTACTTATCTCTTTCATCCCACCCCCATAAACTGGCATCAAAATCAGACCCAGACCCGAACAACTACAACTACTCCCGATTCCTTAAATTCTTTCCTCTGACTCACTCATATCCTCACTCCGCTCGCTCTAATCCCTCATAAAACTCTGAAACCTCTCATAAACTTTCTCCAAATCCACAACTTACTTTCTCCTATCTCCTGGTTTCTCTTCATCAGACACGATTCCCCACAAAAGTGAAGAACTATTTCCTCGTTACAATGGAGCAAATGCATACAAGTTGCAAGTTCAGCATTTTTCTGTTTCGAATTCAGCAGGTTCTCTGCTGCAAATCATACGAACATCACAAACTTATATGACATTCATCAGCCAATTATCAAATTAATGCATGCATTAACTATATATATATTCTATTCAAACAATGAACAAGTCAACTTATAATATGCGAGTTGAATAGAATAATGTGAATAATCATTTCAAATATAATTTTAGTTTTCAACTGACTGAAATTGAATGAAATTGTTCTGTATATTTCCAATAGGTTTGATTATTCTGGTAAAATTGCAAATATACAGTAATTTACTAGTAACTTGTACTACACAGTATTGATAATAAGATGTTTCTATTATAGTCCTCCAATGTTTATCTTGATTTGGGATTCATTAAAAAGTGTAGCTTTTTCTCTGTGATGCATATAGAGAAATACTTCAGGGAAAACGTCAATGAAATTTTGTTGTGGTTAGATTCTCTTCTTCTCAATTGCATATATAAGTTCCCAAATTATTACATTTTCCTATAAACCTCGTGCACTATATTAAATACCTCAATAGTGCATGCTGAAAGCTGGTATTTACACCCACAGTAACAGTATACATTTCAAATTTAATAAACTCTCGTGGGAAGAAACTTAGCTTGAAAATATCATGTCTTTCATAAATACTAAAACTAGACATTTTTAATACGAAATTCCAAGTTTTTCTAGCTTGCTCCCTGAACACTTCAAAGTTCTATTCAGTATCTAGTCTTTTCAAATGTTTTATAATACTCAACCTCAATCAAGTACTTTTAATCTTGCCAGAATAATTTTAATCTCCCCTTATGTTTGTGTTATAAGCAGTTCGACCGAATTCGCCAAGCTTTACTCTGGCCAGCGCCAGTCCCTTTATAAGAGTAAATTAATAATAACTCCAAGTCCTTCCTTCTCATATTATGCCATGGCTGCAGCAAAGTATTTTTCCTCCTAAGATTTACTTTGATGAAGACAAAGAGAGAGATCTTCTCGAGGTAGAAGATGAGAAGGATGTGTGAAGAAGAAGAATTAATTGGAGGTGGGTAGGAGGAAGAGGATGAAGATGAGGAGTGGTGGTGGAGGAAGAGGTGGAGGAGGAGGAGGTGGTGGAGGAGGAGGAGGAGAAAGATGGGGAGAGAAGGATAAGGAGAAGAAGAAGAGAGTAGGAGAAAGAGAGGAGAGTAGGAGAAGAAGGAGAATGAGAAGAGTGAGGTGCAGTAGGAGGAGCAGAAGGAGGTAGAAGAGGGGGAAGATAAGAAGGAGAAAGAGGAGAAGGAGCGCAGGAGGAGGAGAAGAGAGAAAAGGATGACGAGGAGGAGGAAAAAAGGAGGAGAAGGAGAAAGATAACGAGAATGAAAAGGAGGAGGATGAAAAGAGAAAAATAAGAAGAAGAAGGAGATGAGCTGGTTCTCGTTGACCCAATTTTGAGCAGGAGTTGGTTAAATAAACTTCAAGTTCAAATAGAAAGAGTTGGGGATGCCACTGAATAAAGATGGATGGTGGTTGGATTCCTAGAATGCTCATCATTGCTCCAATTCAGCCAGGAAGGGAGACCAAGGTTCTGGAGAGGGGGTGATGCGGAGGTATTTGAAACAAAATTCCACAGTTTATGAAGATCAAGGACGTAGTCCAGAATGGCATCCTCGATAAAATTCACTTATAATAAGTTATAATGGGAATGAGTGTTTTTTCATGACCCCCTCTATAGAATGGAATCAATAAAATAATACATTACTTTGATATGTTCATTACTGGTTGCAACTTACAATGTACATGAAATCAACTATGAAAGTCTTTTTTTTAAATAATATCAATTTATTTATCCGATCATTCAATAATTGCAATCTATTACCAAACCCTTACAGACAAGAGGAGTTGGGAGAAAATATAACACTCAATTCTTGCTCAATTCTTTCTGGAATTGGGAACAGGGACAGTTTTGGTTGAGCCTCTTTTTTGTCTCACAAAGATTGTCTTGATTGCACTATATCACCACTGAATCACAATCATACTACTTATATCAACTCCTATCGACATGTATTTCTCATGGAATTCAATCTGAAGATTTCACCAAGACTAAACAAATAATATCACCAGCTGATATTGAGCTTAATAAACTTTTTTATCAATTCATATTTTATTTAAACTCAAATTTTCTTTAATTAATGTAGCCCAATCCATAATTTTGAAGATCTTCCCTCTTGAAACTATGAAACTATACTTCAACTGTCGGTCCCGGCTGAAGTATGACAGTCGTAAGGCCCATTGACGGCTTAAATTATATATTCAGGCGGTGGGACCTTCCCGCAAGGGACTCCCCACCAACAAAAGCCGTACGAATTTACTTTTTTACCAGCTGATACCGTTCAAATACCGTGTACATCTACTTCATATTGCTATAGACAAAATAATGTACTTTATTGGGCGTCAACGAGTTGAAACAAATATTCAGTAAAAATTAAAAAGTATGATTCAATAATTAACAAAAAAGATTATCAATCACAATCAATAAAAGCATTGATACAGTAGAAACAATAATTTACTTTATTTGGGGTGATTTGATGTTGTGTTTTGTTTTTCATATATGTTCAAGTTTGAATAGGCTTTGAACAGATTGAATAGATGTATTGATAAGTATTAAATTATATATTATCACTGAGTAGAGATATCATCTAGATTATTTGTGTTTGATATTATTCAATAAATATCAATAGCACCTAAATTTTATAGATAGTTCGCGTAACAATTTAGTGTGTTTCCTAGTAATCATTTCTGTTGTCATCTATTTTCTAGTAGAACCCTTACATTGCAATTACATTCCTGAACAATTCTAGGAAAATTCATCAAAAAACTGTGTAACAATTTGCACTAGAATCAATGGAGTATTCGAGCTTGTTCAATCACCCATTATTGAACCGGGCTCCGCTCAGCTCCAATCTGACAGCCTTGAATTTGCATTTGCTGAAGCCTGTTTTATCAGCGATTGTCAGCTGCGATTATTTGTCGCTGAAATTGGATGAGCGCTATTTTGTGGCTCAGAAATAGGCCTCCATTAGTCGTACGATTAGGTCCCATCAATCAAAAACAGTGATCGGTAATCAACAACGAGAAATTGAATTCCAGCTCGGAAAAATCAATTATTGCGTGAGTTATGGAATTTACTGGTTCATTTCCAATATAATACTAGTTATTCTGGAAGGCACTCTTGTATCATTGGATTATTTTTAGGACTATTATGTTTATGGTTACAACTTTTCAAATCAATATTGATATCAAAATTAAGTTGGACAAGAGCCTACTAATTTTTCACTTTAAAACTTTGTGAGTAGTGTGGGTACATAAACAGCCCAACGAGAACCCATCAAGAATACAAACAATGGATTGAGTAATAGAATCAACTACACCTTCAATTTACAGGTTATTTGTGAAAGACATTGTAATAATATGGTTTATGGTCATACAAGGATACATCTGTAATTTATAGAATGTTGATTCCGGGTAGAACAGTCTATATTTTGAAAATTGAAGTAAGTCAGTGGTTTAATTCCAATTTCCCACCTCGCAACTCACAATTTTTGTGAGTGAAAACGTATTCTGCTCAGTAAGATATTATGAGTTATGAGGCTTCGAAAATTTCAAAATTTTTCTTCATATTTATCTATTCACATTACATTGTACTACATACATTTAAGTATGAATATCAACCTTACCTTGGTCGAACGCTTGAAGCTGCTTCCAATCTACCTGATGTTCCTTACTCTCTCGTGTTTTTTTGAAAAAATCAGTAATTGGATTTTTCCGAATCTGGGATATTTATCAACCCTTCAAGAGCATTTCATTTATCTATCTGTTTTTAAACCAATTTCTGTTATAAGAATATCAATTTCAATTATAGCCCAGGAATATAATCACAATTATTACAGAAAGTAGAAAGTACAGAGTAGTGAGGAGTAACAGAGACAACTGATACAATATTAAAAAGTATCTTTTCTCTATGGTAGTAGTAAGTAGGGTTCAGGCCATTCACAGTAGAACATACACGTGCCTAAGTCATTCCTACATAATTTCAGGGTTCAACATTTTAGGAATTCGAGCTTGATGGGTTCTTTGAGTCATCCGGAAAAGTGGGAAACACAAATAGTCGAAAGAGAAGTGTGTATCTCAGAGGGAATAGTAGATGTGAATGCAAATAGGTGTGTGATGGATCTGGCAACAAGTTGAAAGAGAAAGAATAAGCATGCGTTCAATGACCTCTGTGGAAAGTTAGTATGTAGAATTTGTGCTGAATACTAAAAATCTGTTTTATTAACTTTTTCATTGTAGAATTTTTTAATGAGTTGTGCTTGAATCAATTAACTATTTTCCTATAATGAAAGACGAAGACATCATCTTCTACATATGAATTCTATAGGCAAAGTGAAGATTAAAGATGTAGCCCACTGTACGAAGAAATAGAAGAGAACCATTCCAGTGAAAAGAGAATACAGGAAAATCAAATACAGTGTTCCATTAAAAAACTCCAATTCGAAGAAACAGGTTAAACATTTTCAGAACATGATTAATCTACTTACAAACTTGACCAAAATCAAATTTAGTCAAACCCTCCAAAATGATTGAATTTTCAGACCTTTCTGCCACCTCTGAAAAATTCATGAGAAGGGTGATGTAGTTCATACTCCTCCATACCCCATCCTAAAGTGTAATATCATTTGGGCCTGTCGCAAATTAAGACGCAAGGCAAGCGACGTGACATGACGTGAAGTGAGTTAATGTCATATAGACTGCTAGATGAGTTTTTATCATATATAATATATAATCATAATATTAACACACAGGTTCAACGAGTTCACACGTATTAGCTTTGTCTAAATGTGAACATTATAATATGACCATAAAATAATATTAACTCATCTCGCAGACTCACGTCACGTCATGTCACATTACGTCGAGTCTAAATTTGCGAAAAGGCTTAGGTGAAACTTTGTTTTCAGATTTTATTGTGTTTGGTCTACGTAGACAATATTTTTTCATAGTATAATTTCCTCAGTTGAATCTTATTTTATTCAAATGAAGAAACTGAAAATACAAATCAGAATAATTTTCATTGATAACACTCTCAATTGAATTACTCGAACTAAAAATTAATTGGCATGATTCTCATTTCCATTATCATTCACAGTAGACGACTTCTGCAAAATTGAATTAAGTAAACGGAGATGAGATTAGTGGAATACTGTTCAGGAAGTATGCAAGCACACACAAGAGCATTTTAAACGTACTTGAGCGCCCACACGGGATCACATACTGACTGCTTCCTCAACCCTGGATAATGTGTTCTATTCTGCCAGCCATCAGGGAAAGAGATTCCACTCAGATAAACGCTGTCCTCCTTTTAGTCGGTCGAACTCAAGTGGACATGACTGGAGTCAAATCAGAAGCCGACTGGAGTCCTGAATGAAAACTATTCGAGTCGGAATCGGTCAGATGGGACTCTACTCAATCTGTAAGCATCGGACGAATGAGAAGTATCGCTGAGGAATTCTGACAGTTTGAAGAGAATCTCACTATAGAGTCAGAATCGAGAGTAAGAATCGAGTCAGATCAGAATAGGACTAGAATTCCACTCAAGTGGACCCAACAGAAGCAGACGGACTTGACAGCCTGGACATGCAGCTCTCATTTCCATGTAGTGTTTGTCGGCTAAAAAGAGTACTCGAACCCGCCAAACTACAATGGCTAAATGAAGGACTCTCTTTGAATTGAAGTCTTGATATCAATAGAGCTTGTTACGGCAGGATTGAACCCGGAAATAATGTCACATTAATACAAACATTTTTCAACGAAGTTCACTACATATAGATGCTCTAAGATTTATTAATTTGAATTCTAGCTTTCGCCAAACATGGTTACGATAATAATAATATCAACGACTATATTTTACAGCACAAAATTTTAATAGACTCGGCTTATTCAACTCAACTGTGTTCTTGGACATGAATTTGGATGTGAATCTTTAAATTGATTGAATTTTCCTATTGGGAAGGCTTTTATGCATGTGTGTGGGTAACGGAATGAGTGCGTTTAGTAATTAATGAGGTGATCAAATGAAATGTCCATCCATGACTATTCAAATCCTGTATTTCAGGAGAAGGGAATACAATAGTTTGAAAAATCAATTTTTTGATCAACGATACCTCAACAAACAATCTCTAAAGACAAATTATCAAACATACTATGCACTGTAGTGGAATTTTCTACTCTTCTCAACAAAAATCACAAATCTAGTTACCACTGTAAAAAAAATGGTAATATTTCTTGTCCAATCTAGACAGCCTTGGATAATCATATTCAATTTACACTCAGCTTGTTACTATTTCAATTTTCCAATTAATAAACAATGTTGGCTATTGCAGTCAGAAGGAAGGTGATCAAGCTTCACTTGGACTGGATCTGGGTCATGAATTTCAGTCAAAAATGTGAATTGTATTTCAAGATCTAAAATGCAAAGTAAAGTATTTAAACAACAACGCTTCAGGCTATATGAAACCTTCACGCTGTTTTTGACTCCCTCCAGATAAAATTTCCTCAATTTAAATCCCGCGACATACATGAAACTTGGATAAAATATGAACCTCTAAATTGATGAGGAATAACCTACTCAATATCAATGGAGTGATAATTTATCCTTGCAATATCCGATAGCGAAGGAGGTGATAATTTATCCTTGCTATATCTGACAGCCAAGTCGACCTATAAACTCCTTCACGTCTGTTTGTGACATACTTCTACATAGAAAACATACACGAGGAAAGGTAGTCGAATTAGAGCACAACAAACTCGATCGTTCAATCGAGTCCAACTGGAGTGATGAGGTAACTACACTCAAATGTGAGTTGTTTGGAACTTTATGTAACTTATACATTCCATTTTATGAATGAGTTATTCATGCCTGTTGGTGATTCATTCATGCATAATATTAGTGTCACGGCCGTGGATTTTTTTCTCAGAACTCTGGGAAACGGTAATTTCAAGTAGTGATGCGACGCTCCCCGTTCGTGATGTTACGTTAACTTTAAAATGCATGGGTTTGATGGGCATCGTTAATAGTAGCGTGTGATATTTTAATGAGACGAATAATGGAAGAGTGAGGTGAGCTTTCAAAATTTAGACCAAAGTGAGGATCAATTTGTTTCGTACTTTGTCGTCCAGTCGTTAACTAGAACTTTGTTGTCAATATTTCATAGAATTTGCAAGTTGTTCAATAATAATGTTCGACTTCCTGATAAAATCCTCAGGGGGTAGGAGAGGAAGGAGAAGATATTATTGGGAAGAATCCAGAATAATGAACCAAATAGGATCATAAGAAATACGCCTACAAGAGAAAAAGATAAAAATTGAGAGGATTTGTAATAGGAGTGGAACAAGAGATTGTTACAGTTCAGATTGGAACAATTGTTAGAATATTCTACGGAATATTGTAGAATAAAAAGGAAATGTACAGTGAAAGAAGAATGACAAAAGACAGAGGCAACAGTAGAGGAGGACAAAGTAAGAACATAACAGAGTTGTAAGGACATTTATAAGAGATGCGCAGGAAGGAGGAAATATAGAAAACGTTAGAAGGGATGATAAATTATCTGAATAAATAGGAGTATTAACGAAGGAGAATGAGGAAGTGGTGGAGAAAGAAGGGAGAGGAGAAAAAATTTAAATATTTCAAAGTAGGAAAATAAAGGAGCCATAGAGGAAACCATGGGAGGTACCAAGGTCATTCGGAACTGTATAGTCAGCTAAATTGAAGCAAAAATAACGCTCATGTAATGAATGAAGTGCCAATAGCATGAGAAAATAGTGATTGCAAGTCTGGTGTTAAAATAAACTGACGGTGAATATTGATTCCATGAGTACAGGTATGAATTAAAATTGGAAACAATTATTGTGAATGCGGAAAGAAAGAGATAGAATCGAAGTCCATTAGAATGAAAATTGTGTGGGAGCAGTAATGAGCCAGACACGATGGGTTGAATTCACATTGAAAGAGCGGGAAAGAGAGAGAAAGAGAGAGAGAGCGATAGTGCGAGAGACTTCCGAATTACTGATTTCTGATAACTTATCGAATAGTTAGGTACTCAGTTGATTGAACACTTGAATGAGTACAGGGAATTCAGCAGTTTCAGACGTCGCGAGATTTGAATAGAAGATTTATGTTGAATAGTCGATTGAGGGTTGATAGTAGAAGAATTACTAGATGAAGGCTATGAAATAGCATACCTATCGAAATACGCTTCAATGAAATCAGACTATTATTTACAGTTGATCAACTTTCATTCCAGTTTTAAGAAATGTTAATAATTGTTTTCATTATTTTGAAATGTTTACTGTATTGGTACTGAGTACGATTCACTTACAACTGTCAGCATA
This sequence comes from Nilaparvata lugens, assembly GCF_014356525.2. Taxonomy (NCBI): domain Eukaryota; kingdom Metazoa; phylum Arthropoda; class Insecta; order Hemiptera; family Delphacidae; genus Nilaparvata; species Nilaparvata lugens. The sequence continues at coordinate 29,288,334 of NC_052513.1, read as the reverse complement.
GATTGGATGTGGAGGATTACATTATTTAGCACTATATATAATTTATAAATAAATTCTTAAAAATATATCTCACTTCAGTAGCGGTATATTCTACATCTATATTATAGCAACATAGAGTAAAGATTACTGTTTAAGATTATTTATCTCTGATAGCAATATTTTTTGATGTCGTTCCTCGATATGAATCAGAACAGAAACAATGTTATACGTAGTAGTAGGAAACTATCTGATATCGTTTGAAAATTACAATTGTTTCGATAAATATCAAGTTTTTAATACTTTAGTTATCACAATGCATTGGGTTTTGCATTTGATTGTACATTTTGCTTTTTGAAATGCATTTCCTAGTAGAAAATGGAAAAATAGGCTACACTGCATTGATATTGTAATTTTTCAGCATGAATTTTATCACCGTATGTATCGTACACGTGCAAAATAATCAAAAATAATATGAACACAATATACATTTGAAGCAAAAGTAAGAAAGAGAAAGTCCCAGAAAAAAAATTATTGAATAGTGAACTTTGTGGTAGTGTTCGTTAGTGAGAGAAATAAGAAATTAATAGTAAAAAATGATGAATTTAGTATTTGTATGACTCCATGAAAATGAAATTTCTTGAATAATTATTTCCAATATTGCGTCATTGTCTTAATAAAAACATCATCTAGAAATCTCGTAGGGGTTTTTCTATACATCAATAAATAGGGAAGAGTATCAGGGATTGTGTGAGATATTTGAAGAATTATCGCTTGAATTCAATAAGTAGGATTTAAAATGCTTCCAATTTACGATCAAGTAAGGAAGAGTTGTATAGTACTTTGAACAGAAATCAATCTCATTGTGTTAGATTAACAAATGAAGAGTGATCTCATCACCATTCAGGTAAAAGGTGTCTCTATTCTATTTATTTTCTTTTGTATTTCAATGGTTTCAATTAATACACAAGCATGAATATGAATTATGTTATTTTATTTGGAAGATCCAGTATACTACACATTTCTTATTTCTCATTTATTATTTTTAACATGACTTTTCATCAGATCTGAAAGAATCTCACACTAGGAACAAATATGTCAATCATTGTTGATGAACTCAACAATAAAATAACTGATGTTTTATGATAAACAACTGCATGGGACTATGGCTATCTTTCTTTGGTCTTTTTCTTTGATACCAAACACGCTATCCGATTCACGTTATAACTTTTCAAATATTATTAAAGTATCATCACAAAGAATGAATGATATTCTGGTATCACGACTAATCATGAAATAAAAAATTCAAGCAAAGAGTTCATGAAATCACAAAAAATCAACCCACAATAATTACAAACCTTGGTTAGACATCCAACGAAAAAGTGGCCACGAAACTCCGAAACTGCGACTCTATCTGAGAAAACAATTAAAACTCAACTGTGGCGCGTATTACGTGAGTCAGCTGTTTGTAACAGTTAAACAAACCTAGCTGAGCTTGATAAATGTTTCTGAGTTGATGGTGAGAGAATGTATCACGGTGATGATGATGATTTGAAGTGAATTATGATGATAATGGTGATGATAAATTGCAGTGAATTTTGAAGGTGCTGATGTTGGATTTCATCTGTTGCAGATGCTGAATCCAAAGCGGGGCGCACCAGAGCGGTCATATATGAGAAAACTCCCGTAAATGGAGTGAGAGGTACAGAATACATGAATTATTTATCTTGTTACGTCACAACGTATCAAAGCGAAGAAGATAAGCTCACTGCAATATCCGTTTGATGAATTCGGCCGCATTAGATTGCTGATTAATATTAGGAGAGTTCGGGTTGGGTCGAGCTAGTACGTTAAGCTACAATCTAGAAAACTCGAATACATCACGACTGAAATCCACTCACCACATGCTTTAGCTGGAATGAATTTGTAATAAACTTACTCCACTTACATAAGTCCTATCCGCTACCCCAATTCTAAAGCGTTCTAGAACGAAATATCTGGTTTCATTCATCAATAGTGTTGAGCAAAACCTTGAACCTGAAGATATCAAACTAAATAAAATAATTATTATATCCCATTAAAATAATCAGAAAAAGCATCTCCAGTAAATTTATGTTAATCTCATTTAGATGAAGAATAGTTCAACAATAATTTTGAGGAATTTCATATAAGGTTATTAGGGTTAGGCTTTTTAACTAATCTAAAAACATCTGAAATTACTACTAATAAAGATATATTCCATGGGAGCAACTGTATCTTGAATTCTGTATCCTGTATCTAGTATAATTTATTCAAAATTCCATATCCTGCATCCTTTATGATTATAATATTATAATAGCAAATACCTGGTTATTACCAATAGCCAAGCTCATACATCAAAAATCTTCACAACACCTACACTACCTACCTCACTTCCTACTTCCAATTTAATAATAGCTCATTGAATGGATGTTTTGGGGAAGTTTTCGCAAACTTCGACGTTATGTATATGGGTAATATAATTATAGGTATTATAATTATGATAATTAAATTTCAAGCCCAATGAAAAATTTACCGTTAACTCATGAATGGGTTAGTTCCAAGGAACTCCTTAGAAACACCGTATATGCAATCCGCACTACACCACTGTCACCTTGACCTTGAATATGTGAGGATCATGACCACTACTCACTCCCTCAGAGTCTTTCACTTGCCACACTATCCTTGTTCAACAGGTATCAAGCGGGTTGCTTACTCTCGCATCAAATCAATGTAGATTACATTTTTACCGTATATCTGTCTCCAATTTACATAATTATTTTCACTTCTTGATTGCCTCTTGATTTGCTGAGTCTTTATATGATAAGCAAGCAATAGAAAGGGTGAAAAAATTGTCTGAGTTTCCACTCGTATTATTCATTTATTAAAAACGAGAATGTGAATTGTTAAAAAAAAAATGTTTCATTAGCATTCATTCGAATAAAAGTAACATCAAAGACGTCTCAAATAAATTCATCAATGAATTTCGATGTGTTTGACAAACAAGATTTCAAAGTTTCTATGGAAAATTTGTATTTTAATTGATAAATTATTTAAATGATGAAAATAATTTAAATAATTATTTATATAAATAAATAATAATTTATTTCATATTATTCAAAATTGTATTTTGATTAATATTATATTATTTTTACTATTAATGAATAATTTGATTACCATACTTTTGTTTATTTATTCTCCATTATCATTCTATCTTGTATTTTCTATATTGTTTGTAAAAATACATGATTTTGAGAATGAGAAGGAATTATTATTTGTTCAAATCATTTAATTATTACAAAGACAATACTACTTCAAATAAAGAATAAACTCTTTCTACTTCTACCAGTACCTTTTTTCAATTCAACACCCCACTTTACAAACACCACCTCCATCCCCCTCCTCATTACTCCTCTGCTGAACTACTACCGATTTGAACACGAGTTGGTGGTCAACTTGCCCACTAGATAGAGCCATCGTCTCTGTTGTAGGCTACCATGGTTGAATTGCTATTGTCGCTCTCCCAAAATGTCAATACCAAACCACAACTCTACTACCTTGATAAAATACATCTATATAGTTTAGTAGTTGGTACATAACCGACAACCAGTAATGTAATATAAATAGTACCTATCTGTTCAAAAATCCCTCCATCCCTCCACCCCTTCACCTATAACCCACTCCCGACAAAAGCTTGTATTACAGTGAGATTCAGTTGAATTCACTGTCAGCATTGTTTGAGTAGGAAGCATTGGTGATATTGATATAAGAAATGCTGACAGTATGAAGTGAATTTCACTATGACAGTTGGCTGATAATTAAGCAGCCCTTCAAGTTTACCAAACAGTGTTTGGATTTGTCCCAATATTCGGCCATCCCTATCTGACAACAAACCCTCGGCTGACTGCAGTCAAGGATGGGTGGTTTCTGTAGTTGATTCCAGATACTGTCGAATTAGTGAACGTGATACATTACTAGGTTTTGGTATCGCGATGCGCAACAGCTAGTCTATTTGACCATGAGCTGTTATCAAATGCAGAGATGATAGCTCTGTATTATATAGATATGATAGCGGCAATATAGGTAAACTACAATCGGAATCTGGATGCGGTAATATAGATAGATATAGCCCCTATCTGGTCATAAAGATATACCTACACCTAACCTAACATGGAGATTTAAATAAAGATAATGACATGGTAGCTCAATATATTATGAGGATACTCATGCAGGAATCAAGGTGTAGATATGAATGGATATACTATACATCAATAGATATATTGTAAATAAGAATAACAATAGATATGTGCCTAACCTAACCACATATAAATGGATATGAGGACGATAGCTCAAAGTAGAATCCGTAGAGAGAAACTCTCATAAAAATAAATTCCATATTCAGATTCTTAGTTGAATCCAAGATAGAGCTGTACCAGGCCTAAACAGCATGATAACTTATATAAATAACCTAACCTAAGCATAAATAATAGGTACCGTATATTTTGAGATGATGATGATTTTTAAGGTTGAGAGCAAACTATACATAGATGAGAGACTTTTGAATAGTTCCAAATAAAATCAATATAAACATTTTTAGTACCCTTTTTTTGAAAACTTTAAAATATTTTAACGGCTGGTTTCGACCATATATAGGTCATTTTCAAGTTAAAAAAAGTTTAACTCTATATTATTTTTAACTTGAAAATGATCTATGGTCGAAACTAGTCGTTAAAATATTTTAAAGTTTCTAATAAAAGAGTACCTACTAAAAAGTTTTATATTTTTTTTTATTTGAATCAAGTAGCTCATATAAGCAGAGTGATTTTATAGTTCCAAATGTAAAAATAGATGTTGTATGGTATGAAGTAGTACCTATACTGTATAGCAATAGATATGGATGTACTCAGTCTAACCAAAATTATATGTAGGTAGATTTGAAAAATGATGAAAGTTGAATATTGCAACACATATGAATCCAGATGTAAATAAATTGCAAAATAGATTCAGAAATAGTTATTTGTATATCTAGAGTGAAAAGTACGACTTTTTCTCCCTGTGGGAAAAAGTTTGAAGCCTGAGGCGAAGCTGAGGGCAGCAATTTTCCTGAGGGAAAAAAAGTATTTTTCGCTCATGATGTACACAACATTTTTCCTCCATCTACATTTTTTTAAAGAAACTGCAAATAAAATCATTCTAATAACTTATGTATTGGTGACAATGATTCCTAACAACATAACCTAAATCTAAAACCTAAAAACCGGTTGTCTGATTTGGCACTGCCGATTGCGCTATCTATCGGCAAAAGTTGTAACAATTATATCAGCTGAGCAGCTACCAAAAATGGCTGACTCCAGATCATGCGGTTCAGATTTGAATTGCAGATCAAAAATATTTGTTGGCTGGTATTTTGAATAGAATAAAATATTTTAAAAATTGTATAAATTTTATCATCTACTAATATTAAGAATATAATAATTATCATACAAACATATATTTCATGAGTTGAACAAATTTCTTGTTGTGGTATTGAATTCAGTTGACTCAATGACAGACACCTCTATTATGCTTTCTCATCTGAGCTTAGACCTTCTAACCTATTACAATGTAAGTTTCAAAATAGAGATGCTCCCCATGTTATTTAAATGGAGTCACTTTTACTCCATAGGGAGTTTTTCTGTTTTTTACTACCGAGAGCGAAAAAGTGACACTTTAGTATTAGGTTTCAGGGAGTAAAGTAAGTACTTTAGACAGTAGGTGGAGGAAAAGACTTTTTCACTTAGGCCTATAGGTACAAACATGAGTAGGCCTATGTTGAAGGACCAAAGAGAATAACGGGTAAGGGTGAAACATCATGTTGTTTGTTGTAGCCTACATACATAGGATCTAGATTAATGTTAATATAGCAGGCTGTGGAAGAGAGTGTTTGTGACATGTTATCAGTTGACCAAGCAGTGCATTAGTATCCGTCTGATAGAACAATTGAGCAAGATAACGCTAATCTGTCATCAGTTGCAACATGGATTAGCAACAGTTCAGATAATCATTGGCAGAGGCAGATTCGAATTCGAGTGGTGTGTTTTTATTTGAGTAACAGTTGCTGGGAAGCCATGATTACAACGGCACGTTCGAACTACAGTAACTATTCAACTACAGTTATATTTATAGTTACTGTAGTTCAAACTATGGCTACATTGACTCGATTGTGCACTGCTGATAAATTAGTGATTTTACACTAGATATTTTATAGGCTAGTATAGCTCTGGCTAGTCATAGGAGTCGGTTACCCCGAATTTAAAAAATAAATATTTTTTCTTATTAAGTAACTGTACTTTTGAATTGATTGAGAGTTTTTAATTTTTAAAATGTGGATTTAATTATGAAGAAAGATTGAACGAAGTGCGGATAATCACTCACTATATTATGTGTGATAGTGAGTTCTGAACGAACATTAGCGAGTTCTCACTTTTAACTTCACTAAGGTATACTGAAGGCGAAAGGTGTTTCCCGTCTGTTTGTATATTCGATAGTAACTTTAGAAAGTATTGATCAATCAGCTTAAAATTTTGAACACATATTCTTTGAACCTTTTTACAGGTCAAGTTCGTTGGTCTAAAAATTCACTATATAAAAATAAATAACATTGAAAGTGCATGAGAAAAAAATTGTTTTGATTTATCTTTAAGACAGCTGAAATTGATTGCATGCTATTTCTGTAATTTTTCCATTCATTTAAAAAAGCTGATGCTATTTGGGAGTTATCACACAGACTGTCAGACTGACAGATTGACAGACTTTGAACGCCGACTAATGATTTCAGCTGAATAATAGACAACATATTTCACTTATAAGTTATGGCTTCCGTTAACTCTCTGTCTACCTGTCTATTGTCTGTCTGTGACATACGCGTAATTGATGATACTATTTGTGATAGCAGTTGCAATGACGTTTGTTGCAGTTGCAAAAATTGAGATTTCACACTCAACACTAAAGCTGCTACAAAAGGTGTAGGGAAATTCGTAAAAGCGAGAAATTATACATCAAATTAAAGAGAATTCAATGCTTTATAAGCTCATAATCAGCATCGATTTTTCCCGTCGACTTTTAAAAAGTTATAAGAACAAAAATAGAAAAAAATTGGTGGCAACCGTGTTTTTTCCAAAAATGACACACCTTCAAGAGCCGATATCTCGAAAACTAGTGGAGATATAAAAAATGTTGTAGAATGAATATTGTGGCACATTATGTAAGCTTTAATTTGTTATATGACAGTCAAATCCTTAGGATACACAGTTTTTGAGTTTTATGCGAGAAAACAAAAAATGGTACCTTTAAACCACCCTTAGCACAGGGGGTAGTGGGGACTTTTGATTTGTTTACCTCCTAACTACCCTAAACAGAACTGCGGGGTCAAAAATTGTCTTCCCAACTTTTCCCCCTATACCCTTTTTTGAGCATTCATTGCCTGGACTATATTTATATGTTGAGATCATTTGAAACGGTTTGATATATTTATGTGCGGGTTTCCCCATTAATTTTCTTTTCATATTCTGTATCAAAGTCATGTATCACATGACCACGTTCCCATTTGAAAAAATGAAAATGGATTCAAAATGAAGTTGGGTCTATAAAAAATGAAGAATCCAAGATGGCGGACAAAAGTTTTGAAGCGGCAGAAAGAAGTTTTTTTCAATTGGAATAGGATCCCAATGGAGCCTACTGTCATATCTTACTTGTAGAAGTTATATTTAGCTGTTTTCATAATAATTTTCACCAACTCTGAATAATTACAAGCTGCGGATTTCAGAGATCACAACAGTGAGCGAGTACTTCAACCCAGGGGGTCTAGTATATGAGTTCAATAGGAACTATAAATAAATAAATACTTGAAAAACAATGTTTTTTCATTATTATCATCTACTTTAGAAGAAGCAAGATGTGATGAAGAAGAAATTTTAGAAGAATGAATACTTGGAAGACTAAATTTATATTATTGATAATATACTCATACACCGTTAACACTTCTAATAATTTAAATCAATTTATTCCTTCAATTCAATTATTGATAAATAACTCTCCACAACCAAAAGTTGAAAAAATTAAGCAGCTGTTGAAACAAAGGATTATCATTCAATTATTGACTTGGAATAACCTGATACGAAACTAACAAACGAACCAAAGTCATTTGAATAATGTTGAAAGAATAATAAGGCAACTTTTACAATTTTCTTCTCAGTATCCGGTTCCTAGAAAGCAAGGTACTTCACTTGGAAAAGACTCAATTTTTTCATTTTTCTTCAGATGTATGTGTCCCACGATTAATTTCCTTGTTGTTTCAGTGATTGGCTCTGGATTGAACAATAACACAAGACTGACCGGCCTCAACGAAAGAAACCGCACGAATCAAAACTTCGACACCAGAATAGACATCCAACCACACTCAAGAGCAGTAAGTTCCTATTATTCATAGAGAAATTCTTTCATTCCCAAAAACCATTCTAGTTGAATAATAACTTCATAAACCTCAAGCATGTGAGTGTGTAATGAGAGGCATGTAAGACATGTGAAAATAAAGATGGAGAGAAATGTATCTTCAATATTTATTGTGATCACTATTCGATAACTCTTTCACCTTCAATAATATTATAATAATCAATCAATATTTCAACAACTTGAAATTTTTTCTAGAAGGACAGAATCCACAATATTAACTCCAATTGCCAGTTCTCTCTATTATTACTCTAATCAATTGATAATCCATTATAAAATAAATCATATGAAATGATAGAACTGTTCATTATTATAGAATTAATTAATTTTTTTTCAATTTAATTTTAATTTTGATTTTTTTAATATCAATTGATATACCGTAACTACTATAACTTATATAATATAACATTAATTCAATTCAATAATAAATTATACATTTATCAACCTCATCTTGTCACATTTAATAGAATATTAAACCATCTATTTTTCCGTTTATTGAATTTTCCTTCAATTTTCAGCGTTCGACAATATCAATGCAAGACCTGACAAACCAGCAGAATCCAAAAGTGGTTGGGGGGACAAGGAGAGCAAGGGGGGACTACCACAGTGACCCAGGCGACCAGCGCCTCCCTCCCCCCGACGCAATTGTCAGTATCGACTGACTAGCCAGCCAGTACCATTTCGACAGATACAGCTGAATGTCTACAAAAATCAACAGTAATAATATTGATTCCCAACAATAATCAAATAACGATATTATTTGAATTTCAAAGACATCATCAATTGAATTCAAGAATAATTCTACGATTTAAACTGAATATTAATGATAAAGTGAGAACAATAAATAACTTACTTGAAATTAATTGGTGAATTGTTTTGGAATATTTTATAGAGTGGAGAGATGATTAATCAAAACTTTAACATGATTATTGAGAGTATCCCTGTATCCTATGAAGATTAAAACTGTCGATCTCATTACAGTAAAAAATATAATGGAATAATATAATCAAACAATTTTGTAGATATGAATACGGAAGGAGATTTTTTGAGCGAAACTTCAAAAAAAATGAACCAACGTTGTAACATGGTGATTAAAAATATGTATAAAATAGTAAAAATATGGATTATTGAGCTGTTAATTCAAGTGTGTAATTATCAAGTAATAATGAACCAATACTGTGAAATGATTATTCAAGGGTTGTTTTCCAGGTTTTTAATCTGATTGAGTAAAAATATGAAGAGATATTTCAATCAATGTTTTAAGAATATAAGTCATATTGATGTAAATTATTTAAGTGATGGTAATATAAAGTAGCAGTGTAAGATATAACTTACATGCTTTTTGGTTGAACTTCAACATTATTATTCAATTCTAAGACATAATACTAAACCACAATGGCAGAATTGATTGTTAATAGAACGTTGAATCCCATGAATTGAAATACCCAATAATTGTAGAGCATAAGAGTAATGCGAATATATCAAATTCCATTAAATTACTAAATCCAGAAACCAAAAACCAACTTAAAGTCCAAATAAAGACCCAACTAGACCAAATTAAAAAGATAATATTGTGTATTTCAATTTCAATACCAAAAGTTGAAACTGATGGGTAGGGTATGGTTATTATGTGGATTAACTTAACTGTATGGTACTGTACCATAATTTATACTACTTTTGTATGAAACACTAGTCAATGAATTAAGTTAGGTCATCAAGTGACATTCATCAGAGGTAAGATTGAGTGAAACTAAACTTCTATCTTGAATAATATTATTTCTTTTCTTTCTGAATATTTTCTAGTTTACCAGTAGTCTACAACTTGGAAAATGTATCGTGCAGTGTAGGTAAGATAATATGGAATACAAAAACTGTAAGGAGTTACTCTACCCTTGAGCCTAGATCCTAGAATAAGTTAAACTATAAAATATAATTGAAACTGATTGCCATTTGAAGTCATTGGAGTTAATTATTGACTTTCGTTCAAGATTGAGAAGTTGATTGGAATAAAAAAGTGTTTCATTAAGTTTTAACACCGAGATGGCGATCTGCAGACTATAATAATTGTGAAAAATATGAAATATTTACTAACACTTACTGGAGCATGCTTTCGAATCGCAATTCACAATTATTATAGTCTGTACGTAGTCTTTTCATTGTTGAAACTTGATGAAAAATGTAACAGCAGTTCGTAATGTATAAAGAAATTCAAGTGAGAGTGTTTCTTGAAGGCGTCTACTCTATATTTTGACAATGAAAATTCATTTTTTTGTAATTTCATACTACTATGCAACTAATAAATAACTTATCTATAATATTTTTAATAGTTTCTATATTAGTGCCAATTCTACGAAACTTATGCTACAAATTGAAAAGTGACATATTATTCATCTTGATGTGATATGGAGTTGTGAAAGTATTATGGTATCTATAATATTAATCGGATAAGAGAAGTTATATATGTGTTGAATGTATTGGGATATCCATTATTGATGTTTGACTACTATAATAAATATTTTTATAAATTTGAATGCATGCCAGAAAGCCTTAAATGTGACGGTTAGGGAAAGTTAAGGAATTAAATCACTGAATGTCTTGTTTTATAACTTATTACCTACTTCGAAAAATAATTATATATAATTATGTTCTAATTGTCAATTTTCGCCAATTAAATATATTTTTATTACATTTGTGAGTTAATTTGGTGTTTTCAATGTCCTTCCTGATGTCCAATAGAAATAAGTTTTATTTTGATATTAGATTTATCAGTTAGAAGGTCTGTTGACGAGAAAATGTCAATAAATCTGACAAATTTTAGGAATTGTACATTCCTATTGACCTGTACAGAGGAATATAACCTATCAGAATTCAATATTTCCATAGTGAAAAAACTTGGAATTATGAACCAAGTAAAGACTTGAGTACTGCGAGTCGTAAAAAGTGCAATCCATCAACAACCATAAGCTGCTGAAGTGATGTCAACCATAGCGATACCAATAACACTACAACCAATGAACTGATTTGACGACAATATGATGACTCAATTTAACGCTGGTTGAATGCAACTGGGTTTTCATGCAACTGATCCTCCCTCACAGTTTGAACAGCAAAATAAGATACATTATAAATAATAACCTCTACAATATTCGAAATATGAGCCTATACGGTAGGCATTAAACTCAGAAATGAATGACTCACCATTTTCATGTTCTTATGAAACGTTTTGCTTTCACTCACTAAATATGTTAAATCAATCATATCGACTGCAGTGAAATTAACTTTAAACTGTCAGTATCATGCATAGATAGCATCAATAATTCCCGTTCAATCAATTCTGACAGTTGAAAGTGAATAGTACTATACAATACAGGCTTTTCAATGCCATTGCCATTATATAATAGTGAATAAAGCGAAGTACACTTTTCGCATATATTTTGAATGGAACGCATGAATACACATGCTCGCATTCCCCTAAGATATTTTATAGTTGACTGATTCTCACGCAGTTGCCAATGGATGGGAAAAATGCGATACCGAGCGAATAATATACATTCTCCTTTCTTTTCAACTTACAGAGATACATTTTTCCCTTTGGGAAGGTGGAAATTTCGTATCATATCATAAAAACTCACGGTTATGTACACGCACAGTGCAAACAGAAATTTCAAATATTGAAAAACGATTGAATTGTTTGGGAATTTCTCCATATTGTTCAGCGAATGAAGTTATCTACCTTCAAATCCAATATTTTGAAATCAAATCACCCATAGACTCAATAGAACTGTGTATTTGAATGCTTTAAAATACCAAAGAATATCAGAAAAGATTGATTTGTATTGCATGTTTAAAATATAGTTTATCAATAGGTTCAATAAATTATATTACCCATTTCAGCATTTAAAAATGTTAAAGTGTAGACAGGAACAAATATTTTGATGGGATATCTGTGTAATGTTATTCTGAATAAAGTTATCATAAAGCCCATGTTAGTGTTAATAGATACAAACACAGACCCTATCATACTCAATAAACAAAGTTTCAACGTTTTCGAAGTTGGAATATTGAAAAAATATATCAATATTGGTTCATCTGGTAATATATATAAAACACCCAAAGGTCAATTCGAGCACTTACCTCACAAACATCTTATTGATTAGATTACCATCGGGAATTACCCAAAAAAACTTATACCTAATTAATTTTAATTCGTTAGAAAAATTTCAGTTTTGAGAAAATAAGTCAAACCATTTTACAAATAAATACAAAGAGCTAGAATTAAAAAAAATGGATGTACTGAATAAGTTTTTATCAGCAATGATCTGAATTAGCAACATTTATAATACAAATAAAATAAGCTAGTGTGACTACAGTACATGGATGATTATAGATAAATCAAACAATGATTCAAAATAGTAAACAAGAAGTTATAATATATGATAACCACATTTTTGATACTCAACAATAAAGTTAGTTTTACATGAATGTTTTCGAAAAATGTACTTCAAGATGATTCTCTACTATTTAAAGCATCACTACAATTTACGTACATTGGCTGATTAACAATGTGTGAAACTTACTTAATGGCGTTTCCACACAAACATTTTTATACTTTATAATACTCAAACAGGTAGTTAAAAATTTTTATGTTTATGTCTACATAATGTAGAAATAATTTTAAATTAATTTATTTACTAGCGACATGCTACACTACACTATCTAGTAGAAAATCAAACTAGGTACTCATTAGTTTTAGAATTACGATATGTAATACATCCAAACATTCAGTAGACCTGGAAATTGGTCACACCATAACTATCTTCATCTAAGACTATACTCAATACTGTTACAAATAAATAATAATAAGTGGTAGAGTGAAGATTATAGTTATATTTTGTGTTATGAGGTGAAGATTCTTCACCTAGTAGCTGAACAGTCTACCTACACACATAGTATTAGTACTAAATCACTGTAACCTACCTGATAAAGCTACACAGTATTTTCTACAGTCTGAAAGCTACATGTAGTCTGAATATTACATCTTACATACCAAAGAACTTCTAAAAGCATTTCACAATGCATGCTAAAAATATTTGCTGTTGTCAATTTTTGATCATTAATCGTTTTTCCTCTTTCTATTGCGGCAAATTTTATCGAAATTGCAGTCCATATAGGCTTTATACGTGTCCTGTATAACTGCAAGTGGACATAGTATTGAGTCACAATTCCTCAATATCATTGGCTGCTCCTGATACAACGTGAGAACCTTGTCCACATTATCACTGCATCTGTAACAAGACGAAACTGAGAAATAAATATAAAGGGGGAACATACTTAATGGAAATTAGAGAATCAGACTAAAAGAGAAACTTGAATGTAAGAAGTCTATAGGTACTCATCTGATAATTCGTTCATTAATCAATCTTATGAAACGTACAGGAAATTTTCACATAGATAGTTAGATCATTATGTGACGAATTAAGGATATCGGAGCAAATGAATAATTTGGTTCAAGTTCTTGAATTCCTAATATCTAATTTTGTTATAATGATGATTAGAAACAGTGGAATAGAGAATAGGTATTTTCTCTGTTTGGAATAAATATATAATGTGTAACATGTAATATGTAATGTGTGGAATAAATATAATGTGTCATAAACACATTATATGTGCAAGTATACAAATAAAGACAAAATAAACAATCTTTCATGAATACAAATAGTAAAACTATTTAATAAAAGTATAGGGCTAGTAATCTCATAAAAATATCAAAGACACAAAGATAAATCTTAGATCAAGACCTTCAGCATGTATATTCGATCAACTAATGACTCCTTCTCAATTATCATACGAAAACTCCTTGAATTTAATAGTATATACGAGTCAGATACGGCTTTTTGTAATTTCACAATAAAATACTTCTGTTTAGATTTTGCTATAACACACCTCACGATAGAATGTAACAGTATCAAAAATTGATTTATTTTTAACAAAAATATAGGGCATTACTGACACAAATGCCTTGAAAAATATAAATTGTTCCTACGATTTTGATAAGAGTAGACGTACTTGTACAAGATAGCAGCATAATTGGAGGCAAATGCATCTATAAAAGATCCTCTCCATGTTTTATTCTGCCAATTATGTTCACTTAAATTGCTTTTTTCTTCGAACAGCCCCATTGCTGTTATGAATTTTAACATGGATCCAGAATGTGAGAATAAGAATCTGGATTTGAACCCATCTTCTGGATTTGTGGTGCTAGAAAAATATTGAAAACAATTAGAAAAACTTTATAGGATGTTTTAATTATTGATTTGGAAATCATACACCATTCAACATGAGAAATTCGAATTTGATAATTCAAAATTCTTCAAAAAATTAATGAATCAATTATTTAAAAAATTATTGAAATTAATAAATTCTTTAGTTGTTGAAAAAGGTGATTTGAAGAACTTTGGTAGATATTACACACTACACTGATCAAGTTAATGTTCTTAGCATATCAGAACTTGAAACGACAAGGAACTAATTTTTTTTTGTTAACATAGAACACATACTGGTACCCTTTTCTATTTTCATTTAGATTTATATTTGGTGATTTTGACACTATAATGGGATAAATATCCTCTACTAGTCTTGTCTAAAAGATAAAAGGGTACCTACTAGTGATACTATGTAATTGAACTTTCAAGTAGCTCTTTTTTCTGAATTTTTTTAGTAAAATAATTTATTCAGAAATAATGAAAATACACAGGAAATCGAAAGTTATTAAAGGTTACACTGTACTAAAATAATCAGTTTATATAAAAATTGAAATAGTAGAAGAAAATACTAGGATACCTTTACCCAAAAATTGAGAGTGATAGAATGGACACTAAAATGTTAGATTATTCCAATTCAATAAAAATTAATACATTTTTAAAATTGATACTGTCATGATACAAAAGTTTTCAACAATTGATAGGCTAGAAAGAAATGAAGCTTGGCAGGATTATATTATCCTGCATAGTTGTAATATTTATTATAGTCATAAAAAACAAAAAATGGCATAATGCCAATAAAAGCAACAAAAGTAAAAGCTAGAACTATAATTATAACCAGACAAACCTGGAATGAGATAATGTTTGCTAATTAATTTCAGATAAGAACTCACCCAAGAAACTTCAACATGGCTCTTACGAGAGGACATGCCTGTTTATAATTTATTTCATGAGGATAGCTATGAAGATAATACCTTCTAATGTCATCTGCATGATCTATAATCTGCAAAATTAATTCCAGTTTAGAACTCAAATTTGTAAACAAAGATTTCCAATATTTCATGAATACGAACATGAGAATGACACTTCTCAAAGACTGATATTAACAAAAACTATATCAATTATAGCATACTAACTTACCATATTACCAAGTAATGCCTTTTAGCATTACTGTAGTTTGGAGCCAAATGTCGTCGGATTTGATTCGACAAAACTGCTCATTGATGATTTGAAAATTCATCACAATGATTGAGAAAGATACACCAGGATTAACTCAATACTGTCCCTCTCCAAAAATTTCAATACTGTATGTCAATTTATTGGTTCCAAAGAGGAGATAAAAAGACAAGGCTTATAGGTAATTATATTTGTTTGAAAATGACTCAATACGATTCATTTCACAGTTTCTAAAATTATGCATAATAGCCTACGTATTGTAAAAATTGAAATGTCTAATGATTTACATGCAACTGGGTGATGGTTGGGATGAACCCACAGTTTCTAGTTGGATTCAGACTCCCGAAGCACCAAGAATATTGAAACAATTCCACCATTACAGTACCGTATTCAAAATTCAATTAATACTTTTCAGTCAATTCAACCATATTTACAATTCAGTGAGAGTGAAGACCCAAACCAATTTCGAACTATTTCATCTCTAAAATTTTGAGAAAGAAATAGTTAGATTCGCTTGCTTTTCCTTTCAGTCATTTATTCCTTTCATAATATTATGGGCAGATACTAATAAGACTTATGTAAAAAAATTAACAGTAGTTTAGACTTTATAGTATGAATGACAGTGTCACCAACAACACCAACACACACCTTCAATTCTTGGTCAGAAAATACGTGACACCATGGTGAGTCATGTCCATCCCAAGCTGATTGTGAGGCACAGTATCTCAGCATCAGCTTCGCTTCACCTCATAAAATACAACAAAATATGACAATATTATCTCACACAATAACTTGGTTATTCAATAATTTTGAAGCATAAAAAATGACATTACAAATCATACATTAGATTTTGGACTATTATAATAATTGTTCCTTCATAAACCCAGCAATTAATAATCCCTAACCTAAATTACTGTACGGTAATAGAGAAAAATTAATGAAAAATCTGAATGGTGCTAAAGTAAGGTTAACATTAGTCAAGTTTCCATGAAAGTTTCATCAACGTTTGAGTTATATGGGTTATTAATTTGCACATTAGTATATATGGAGAATTAAAGTTTCTGTTCTTGTGATAGTCCAGTCAAATGGTTGGTTTTCTGGAAACAGCACCGAAAGAATTTTTCTTATCGGATTTATAAGTATTTTGCTGACACACAAAAGAGCGTCTCTACCCCTAAAAACCCCAAAAACTCAAATTTTGGGACTGTAAAAAATTTTCACTTTTATTTTCGAATACCTCGGGGTTTTCCAGAAAAAGCATTCTCTACAAAATAAAAGACAATAACAATTCCAATACATTTATAGTGGTCGCACAAGATCCTACGATTTTTTGGTTTTTGAGCTACAGATTTCCAAAAAAGGGGTATTTTTCAAGGTATTTTTGAAAATTCTGGGAACTCAGTACTTTCACTCTATACAACCTTTGATTACGTTAAGAATCCATAATCATAGATACAATTTACACAACTTGGAGTAACAAGATTCCTGAAAAGATTCTGAACAAGATTCCTCAAAATTTGAATATAAACTGTGGAAGAGCCGATTGTTCTAGCTATAGTATTACTTGATGGATGTGTGTTTGGAAATATGGGTAAAGTCAAGTTATACCATAGAGAAACATTAGCGTAAGTAGATATCCCATGGTATGGGGAATTTATGTCGCAACTTTTACTGTTATCTCAATTAAGCCGATTACTGTCGATTATTGTAAATTTTTACTGTTTTGTTGGGGTGAGAGTGTATGAACGGCACAATTTGAGAGACTACCAGCGTCACAAAGCTTCATGGGAAAGAACTAAATGAACTATCGGCTTGGGATAACAGTAAAAGTTGCGACATAAACGCTCTATACCATGGGATATCTACTTATGCTATCGTTTCTCTATGGTTATATACACTCAAGAATAGATGTTTCATGTTTTCATCAAATACAACTTATGATACATGATTTTTAACCGCCTTGACGCGCTGAGAAGAATGAGCTGTAGTATGAGAAGATACGATCATTGTATTGTGTCAGAAGTTATGAGAGTGATCGAAATTATGATCCCTGAGGTGTCCTTATAAGCGCCTCCCCACTAGGAAATCCTGAAATTAAGTGCTTCTAACGTGCGATTCTGATAGAACATAACCTTTTACAACAATGTGATCCAAAATATTGATTTGATTCGTAAGAAAGGCTAGAACAGTTGGAGGGTCTGGTGCCAGAGTGAACCAACTCCAAAATTTGAATTTTTGTAATACTCTGATCTATACTTAGTCAATCAGGAGATCTTTCTTCTGCCACAATGAACCAAGTCCCACAGCTGTTATAAAGGGAAATTTTTCAGCTTTTTATTCTGCAAAAAGGGAAATTTAGTATTAATTCTCTTGGCAGACTGAACCAACTATCATTCAAAATGGCGTCTACTCAGATTTCGGTTCAGGCAGCTTCATTTGTAGACAAATCAAATGGCATGGAAGATAGTTCAGAAAGTGATTTTGATGCTGCAGATCATTCCAGTGACGATTATATTCCAAGTTCCTCAACTTCTGAAAGTGAAGATAAGAATAGTTCACTCTATCAAACATTTTCATCTCGTGTTCATTATTTTGAGGTTATGTGGAATGCATTCTATTTTTTTCATTTGCCAAAGTGAACCAACTACAAATGATTTTATTGTGGCGCTACCTGTAGAATTACATGTCAACTATTATAAAAGCATGTTAGTAAACAAAGTACTACATCCTTCCCACATGCCAGTTTTGGCAACATTGCTTTATTATGAGATTGACATGGAAAAATGTACTTGGTTCACTCTGGCAAAAGAAGTTTTTTGAAATATTACAGCTAGATAATACAACCTGTTTCTACATGAATTTATTAATTATTACACATCTTTATTATGATGTGATAATGAGCCATACAAATATCAATCAGCCAAATATCAATATGATTCTCTATGATAAGTCACTTGAAAAATGTTAATTGGAACATTTGACTTGAAATTGAACTACTAATTTCCGAATCATTCTTAAATTCCTTAATTTTATTATTTTTTGTACTTTGCTTTTTTCAAGATTTTGACTTGCTATTAAATTATTCATCTTTGAATAATGTTTCCATCCTGTAGCCTACATTTTATTAATTATGACTTTGGCTGGAAATTGTAATATTAATTTTAAAATATTTTTTTTAATATGAATGGTACTATAGTGAGGTCCACGTTATAATGGCAGTGATTGAAGATAGAAGAATAGCAATGCCGATTCTCTGCATTAATTAATTATATTTCTACACTGTCAAAAACATAATTGGCATTGTTGTAGACAAGGATAGCAAAACCAAAGTTGATCAAATACTGTCATTATAACATGGACTGCACTATAGTATGAATATTTTCAGTACCATACTTTTCTTTATGCTGTATCTTACTGTATTATTTGAAATATATAAGTTAGATCGACAGTTTGTGTGATTTTTAGTATAGATCCTACCACCAAAAATCAGAATCTCGCTATGCCAAAATGAACTAAGTTGAATGTTGGTGCCAAAGTGAACCAAGTTAGGTTTTCTAAACATATTTTTTTCTTCACTAGTAACATACAAAGTCCCTGAATTGAAATTTCTTGCTCATTCTTGGAAGAAATATGTATAAATTGCTTATAAATTTTCAAAATGAACATACCATGAATATTGAATTTATAAAATGGATTTCACTTACAACAATCAATACTGAAAAATCAGAAAAAACGACTTGGTTCACTTTGGCATCAGACCCTCCAGTTATTAAAATAGAAAATTTGTATTTTGGCTGTGTGATATGGTTTTCTATTTTCGCTGGTACTCCCCTCCCCCTATACTAAATTTCAAAATATCTAAGGATTCTTGTTCAGAATTAATATTATACTTTCACATGATAAGTGATTTTTCATCATTGCTCCGAATTGTATAAGTTGTATAGAGTGAAAGTAGTGAGTTTCCAGAATTTTCGATAATACCTTGAAAAATACCCCTATATTGAAAATGTGTAGCTCATCAAAAATCGTAGATTTTTGCGCGACCAACACAATCTTTTGGAAATTTTATTGTCTTCTATTTTGTAAAGAATGATTTTTTCCGAAAACCCCGAGGTTTTTGAAATAAAATGGAAAATTTGAGAAAAGTCCCAAAATTTGAGGGTTTTCAGGGGTGAAGCCGCCCTCTGGTGTATCAGCAAATTTTAGATTCGAATTCAGCGCCCCAAAATACATATGAAACCGACAAGAAAAATTATTTTGGGACTGTTTCCTGAAAAACGACCATTTGCATAGCCACCTCTAATACAGAGGTACCACCTCATGTATTAGAGGTGGCTATGCCATTTGACTGGACTACAGTCTATCATCTTGGTCATGCCACAAATGAAAGAACACAGGTGCAAAACTGCAAAGAACATCTTGTGTTCCTTCTTTGCTTGAGGTATGGTACATATTATGAGTAATATTATGTAATATTGAGTAATATTATTACTCAATATAATGAGTTATGGCACAGAGGAAAGAAACACTACTGTATGCTTATTCCGTGGTTATGGTAAACTACTCGATTATGAACTTTATGATGGTATGATGGTAATTTTTAGTTCTCTCTAAAATGTATATCTTCCGCCAACGGCCATACCACGTTGAATACACCGGTTCTCGTCCGATCACCGAAGTTAAGCAACGTCGGGTGTGGTCAGTACTTGGATGGGTGACCGCTTGGGAACACCACATGCTGTTGGCATTCATTTTTGTTCTAGTCAACTTGACCTCATCGAAATAATACAGTACTATATGTACTTCCTATGTACTTCATTTTTTCCGTGTGTCCTTCCTATGTGTTCATCAGATTTTTTAGTTTTG
Organism: Nilaparvata lugens; assembly: GCF_014356525.2. Lineage (NCBI taxonomy): Eukaryota > Metazoa > Arthropoda > Insecta > Hemiptera > Delphacidae > Nilaparvata > Nilaparvata lugens. Next base: position 29,267,551 of record NC_052513.1, on the reverse strand, counting down.
TTTCATCATTGGTCTTGGAATTTTTATTAAAACCTTTGTGAAGAATCAATACCGTGAAGAATAACGAAAAGAAAGTAGGGTGTAATTTGGTGTCCTTAATTACTAAAATTTTTTTATTGAGATTATATAAATAGAGAGATTATAATATGAATAATATAATATTATAATATTAATATTGAGATTATAATATTAGATTATATAAATGAGTGAAAAACAGGTTTGATTATTTTCCATTGATGTTGCTTCATATGCTATGATGTCATGGACGGATTTTATGCAATATGGTACATCAAAGTAAATTTTATTGTATCCATGTTATATTTTATTCATTACCAAATATATACTTTAAGTTTTGGTGGGTGTAATTGAGAACAATGTTAAACAGAAAAACTAAACTAACTTATGGAATATAAACTAGTTTATAGAATAACTTAATTAATTTTCAATGTGCAGTGATAATTAAGTGTTATATTTAATTATAAATTTGGTGTTTTAATTCTTATAAATTTGAAATTTCTTGCTAATATATATTTTTGGACTAAAATTGAACTTGAACTTTTTGCAGTAAAACATATCCTACTTTTTTGGACATTATCAAAATTTGGGAATGGAATAGTTTTTGGCCAAGCCTGTTGTTCCTTCTCAATCATATTTATATGATTTATGATTGTATCTTCGAATAAAAAATGTATTCTCACATTCATTTTTGGGCAGCTTCTCTTTGTCACAGATACAGAGTAACGGCCAGCAACGGTTACAGTTATCACATAGTTATTCAAAAGTATTATTTGAGTATCTATAATAAGGTCCACGTTATAATGGCAGTGTGTGATTTGCAACCTTCAACAAAGCAGATGGCGCTATCTCTTTCACGCATTGCGATGTTGCCACATCGTTTATCAACAATGTAGAAATTCAACAAATTGACAAAAAATATTTAATGTTAATCATGGAAATTTATTATTACATGTTTGAAAAATATATTTTATGACAAATAAACTATTTTCAACAAGTTCTATTTCAAATATTAACTATTTTCAACAGTTAAATTCATCAGATATACCAGTATCATCTGTTTGGGTGGCAAGGCTGATATCTGACATACCCATTGATATAGAGAATAGGATTAAGAAGAGCGAAGTCCGCTATGATGCCACTGCGCTAGTGTAGCTACCAGAAATTTCGGGCAAGAAGTCTGGTATTTGTATTCGCTGTGTAGAAAAAGAGCCTTTTTCAAATGATAATATTTTTTTATTGAAGCAATAAAAAATATTCAAAGTATGGTAGTTTCATGCAGTGCTTATGGATGTACGAATCTGCATGTGCCAGATAAAAATATTTCTTTACATACATGAGTATTTTTATATTTTCATCGGTCATGTTTCATGCAGGCTAAGCCTAGTGCCAAATGATCGTTTCAAGGAATATTGTGCTTGGGTTGATTCATTATCATTATTTGCCAAGTAATAAAATATAAGTTTCGGTAATATTATAATAAATATTTTATTTCCATAGATCCAATATAGGTATCCATATTCCATTCCATTAATTTGTCTTATATTGTAATATTTTGTGAACTATGAAAATATTGTATGCTAAATTTGTATTATAAAAAATATTATTTGCTAAAATTGTCTATAAATTCTTCATCATTGCTATTGTTTTATTTTTCCCGTTCTTATAATATGTAGTTATTTATTATCTTATATTAAATATAGGAGTATAGAGTATAGTTAGGTACCTACACTTGAGTTGCAAAACGAATGAGAAACAGTTTCACGAAATATTGTGATAACCATTAATTTATTATTATTTGCCATCTAATAGAATATACGGTAATATTAGCAATTTATAATTTTTGTTTTATTTTTCCCATTATTATGATATGTAGTTATTTATTATCTTATATTAAATATAGGAGTATAGAGTATAGTTAGGTAGGTACCTATACTTAAGTTGCAAAACGAATGAGAAACAGTTTCACGAAATATTGTGATAATGGTTAATTTATTATTATTTGCCATCTAATAAAATATACGGTAATATTAGCGATCTATAATAAATGTTTTATTTTCCATATCCTAAATACATGGTAATAGGAAAATATTGTAAAAATGAGATTCATTTGCTAATAGAATGGATCAAAATCTGTAGTAAGGTAGGTTCACTAAATTAGATGTTTGGTCAAGTTAAAAATAATGTTCAATGAAAAAATCATTTTGTATCATATGGTAATGGAAATGACGAAAAGTTGAAAAAAAATTATATTGAAATCCATCAAGTATGTCGAAAGATATAACGCAATGAAAGTCGATGTTTTCCCATATAAGTCTGTCTGGGCGCCTGACTTCTTGCCCGATATTCAATGGCGACGAGAAATGAAGGAGGCATCATGCTTCCAAACGCTTGAAGGTATAGCTTAGCTATACTATATATATCAACTATATATATACCAACTATATATATCAATGAACATCCCTTTTCTCCTAACTTCCTACCCTGCCATTATAATGTGGACCTCATGATACCAGCTGATTGCGTGCTGACAAGATTCAACTTGCTCATCATAAAATGGATATGTTTAGTTCTAGAAAATAAACCACATGTTTATGTTTTGTTCAAAAGTTGACGAATAAATCTAAAGTATTGAATGTGAAAGGGTTAGGGGTTAGGTTTTATTTAGGTTATATTTATTAATGTTTCATAAGGATAGGTTATGTTTTTGCTTTGAAATTGCATAATGCTAGGGTCCAGGTAGAATTATGCTTTTTGATATTTCAAAGGTAAAAAGATAGGTCACGGGGTTAGGATTTTGCTTTGAAATTGCAATATGCTGGAAGGGATTAGGGGTTTTTACGAAGAGTTATGCTTAATGATTTAAATAATGTATTGAATAATGTGAAAGGGTTAGGGGTTAGGTCTTTTAGAGGTTATATTTAATAATGTTTCATAAGGTTTTTGCTTTGAAATTTCAATATGCTAGAAGGGGCTAGGGTACAGGTAAAATTGTGTTTTTTGATATTTCAAAGGTGAAAGAATAGGTTAGGGGGTTAGGAATTTGCTTCGACGAAATCCAAAGTATTGAATAATGTAAAAGGGTTCAGGGTTAGGTTTTTAGGTTATATTTAATAATGTTTCATGAGGTTAGGTTAGGTTTTTGCTTTTAAATTGCAATATGCTAGAAGGGGCCAGGTAGAATTATGCTTTTTGATATTTCAAAGGTAAAAAGATAGGTTACAGGGTTATGATTTTGCTTTGAAATTGCAATATGCTGGAATGGATTAGGGGTTTTTACCAAGAATTATGTTTAATGTTTTAAATGTAAAAGGGTAGGTTAGGGGGTTAGGTTTTTGCTTTGAAATGACAATATGCTGACCAAGTTATAGTGTTTTTTAACATCAGTTAAATAGCAATCGTTATATTGCATTAATTATATTATTCAAAAGTACTCTTCCTTTTATTGAATAAAACAATAATATAATTATTGCTTATTATATTGAATTTAATGATTAATCATCATTGGATAATATTATTATCAAAATAGAACGACGATTGGCTCCAGTTACAGTGCTCGGTAACTATCATCACAAAGAGCTTTACATTCAAAGAGCTGACTGAATGGAACGGGGAAAACCCGTTACTAACGCATGTGCGATACGGTGCTGACTGCACAGAGAAGAGGAATGTTCCCCTACTTTGTAGCTGACTGAGACCGAGAGTGGTTTGTGTTGTCTCCATGTATGTATTTATGCAAATAAATAAATACATGAATACTAATATCTACTACCCTGTTTTCATAATTACTTTTTTATGCATTTTGTTGTCTGGTTTATCAATGTTTCAACTTGAGACTTCCAATGAAAATGTTGTAAAGTGACTTTGACTTTTTGATCGTTTGACAATGACATTTGAAGGGGGTGTCTGTGACACAAGTTTTGACTTTGCAGCTTGATTTGGACTAGTTAGTAGGTGAACATAGCAAAAGTGCGCATCTTTATCCCCTCTGTTGAAGGTGTGGAACCGCTAAGTTGGCACTTGTTGCAGCAATGAAAATTTCATACCCTACATTGAACGGAAACAATGAAAGGAAAACTTGGAATAATGAAATTATACATCATTTTAAAGAGAATTCAATGCTCTACAAACCTACGATGAGCATTAATTTTCACGATGTTAGAGAGTTATAAGCCCTTAAAGAGCAAAACATTGGATAAAAAACTGTTATTTTAACAATTACACACCTTCAAGAGCGAATATCTCGGGAACTGTTGGGAATATCACAAAAATCTATTGAGCAAAAAGTGTAGAGAATTTATCAAGCTTCATTTTTGAATAATTAGTTATATCGGTTAGACGCATTGTTCTCAAGATATGAGCGTGGAATTAAAACGCTGAAAGATGCAACTCTTAAACCACTCTCATCCCCTTAGCACATGAGTTAGGAATGGGGACTTTTGATATGTTCTCCTCCTAACTATTCTCAACAAAGCTGCAGAGTCGAAAATTTTGTTTAAAACATTCCCTCCAAATTCCTTTGTCAATTAATTGGTCTATTGTTGCAAAAATGGAGATTTCACACTCAACACTAAAGCTGCTGCAATAGGTGTACGGTAATTCGTAAAAGTGTGAAATTATACATCAAATTGAAGAGAGTTTAATGCTCTATAAGCTTATAATCAGAATGGATTTTACCGATCGATTTTCAAGAAGTTATAAGAGCAAAAGTATAAAAAAAATTGGTGGCAAACGTGTCTTTTTCAAAAATGTCACACTTTCAAGAGCAGATATCTCGGAAACTGGAGGAGATATGAAGAAAGTTGTGGGATGAATATTGTAGGGAATTATGTAAGCTTTAATTTGTTATATGACAGTCAAGTCCTTAGGATACATAGTTTTCGAGTTTTATGCGAGAAACCAAAAAAATGGTACCTTTAAACCACCCCCACCCCCTTAGCACAGGGGGTAGGGGTGGGGATTTTTGATATGTTTACCTCCTTACTACCCTTAACAGAACTGTGGGATCAAAAATTGACTTCCAAACATTTCCCTCTATACCCTTTTTTGAGCATTCATTGCCTGGACTAACTAACTGTATTTGCGCTTATAAATTAATGTAGGCCTATAATGATCTTCCATCATGCCCAATATGCTACATCATACCTACAGAATGTTAAATATTAGGAATTAATGTAGATCTTTGAAATCTGAAAATAGATTTTTCTACTTTATCTTGGTTCTTGACTCATCTAAACTTTTATATTTAAATACATCTTATAATAATAATTATTATAGATTGCAGTTGAGAAAGTTTTTATTACCTACTCAATGCTTGATTTTACATGCAATATCATACAAAATTAGGTCAGCCATATTCTATTTTGAATCAAATATGAAATTTTGCTCTTGTGACTTAAGGTGCATGGCTAGCTAATTTTCGATTGTTGGTTTTAGAAAGAATTGAATGACCTAATTCATATTGAGGTTAATTTTAATTTAAGATTAATTTTATTCAAGCAATTACATATTTACTAAAACTTAATATTGAAGTAAAAGTAAAATTATTGAATAAAAATTAATGCAGACCTGCAAGGTATTTGGTATGTTATGCGAAATTGTAGTCCAAACATAGCTAAAAAATGCACCTTTTAAATCATCCTCTACCAACATTTGAAACTAAACTCATTGGATGGAGTGATTGAGACTTCTGATAACGACCCTAATTGAAGATTTCAATAATTCACCTAATTTTTCCCTATGTAACAATAGGATGGTTAGAGTTCTAAATGTTCATTAATACCTAGTTTTAGGTCTGGAGCATCTTCAAGGCTTCAAGTTGTTGGATTGTAGGGGAAAGTGGGGCAAAACCGACTGGTCGGGTCAAACCAACCCCACTCAAATTGACTGACTGGTGCTGTCACCATGTGGGAAAAAATCACTAAGTAATCACGAAAACACGGGTTTTAAGCCTACACTATAATATGAGTCAGATGTAGCTTGCATTCACAGCTGTAGACTAAATTGTACGAGTTCTACAAATTTTTAAAGTTTTTTTCTGAAAATTTGTTCGATTTTTCAGTCACATATACCTGTCATTTACCAGTCATTTACCTGTCTAATGCCCGGTTGCAGAGTCGCTACATAAAGTCACCCATAGTTAACAGAGCTATTAGTTAACAACTCGCCCATAAATAGATGTTCGTTGTAGAGTCGTTTGCCAGACCCCTTTTAACTATGGCTCTGATAAGGCACACACATAAGTCACACTGCTGCTCATACCACTTTTTGCGTGGTATGCTTCTATCCAACTAATGTATTGGTAACGGGGAGAGAATCACTGTGAACAGTTCATCCAAACCTCCAGTCGGATGACGTCACAACATGGCGCTTGTTTATCACAAAACTGCTGTCTGATTATTGTGTTGTTTATGATTGAAGTTTACGAATCAAGATCGTAAACTGCAGACCAATTTGTAACAATTATTTTCAGTTAGTTTGATTTTTTGATAGCTAAATTAATGAATTAAGTAAAATAAAATTAGAGGTAGAAGTAAAATAAGTGACTGGTGTATTATTATTATTGTATAATATTAATTTAAAAAAATTTTTGATCAGAATTATTTCATTGCCTTCTGACATTTTGATATATCTTGGAAGCAAAGCAGCCAGTTTACAAGATATATTTCCAATGACTCTGCATACTGTGCTTATTATTAAAATTAATAATAATTGATTATTAAAATTTATTAAATTATACAATTTATTAAAAATTGTAGTACATCTTCGTTCAAGTTACTCGAATAGTCAATGATATTTTATTCAGTTTATTTACACTTTATCTACAGTTTCAAATAGTTAACGTTATTATAATGTAATCAACTATTATGTATGACCATTTTCGTATGTCTTTCAAAACATGCAAACAAGTCAAGATAACCTTAAAAAATATACTTGGCGCGAGTTTGTAGTGGATTTATAAGCCCGATTTTGGGCATTTAAATAAAGAGCACTTTTAGTTATTGGTAGCCTCAGATGACGTCATCTGCCTGTAGGTTTTTCGTCTCTGCAACGGAAAAACCTGTTTATTGGCGCGCTGTTACCTATCGGCAGAGCAATAGCTAACAGAACGTCTCTGCAACGAAATTGGCCAGTTAAATAGTTACGGTAAGTCCGCGCTGTTAACTATGAGTGACGTTATTTGTCGACTCTGCAATCGGGCATTAGGTGCTATTGCATACAATTCCAATAAGTTTGCTTTCCAATTCAGTTTTTCTTTTCAAATGAATCCATATTAATACAATTAACCTTGAATTGCTCTGTAACTGGTTGTGGTCATTTCTATTTTAGCATGTGCTGTGGGGCAAAACCGGCATTTGAGTGAGGGGCATAACCGACTGCAGTCGGTTTTACCTCATGCAAATTGATTAGTTTTCCTTTAGTGTAATTATGTAACCACTTAATTATTGAAACTAATTTAGTGTCGTTTGTTTATTCATTGTTTTTAAATGTGTAAGTAGAGGGAAACTAAGATTTAAGACGCACTTTTTTGCTCGAAATCCCCTCCCCCCTCTCCCCCTCGTCCATCCCTCCTCCCCTTCCCCCCCGCCTGTAGGGTGGGGGGTGTTCTAAAAATAGATTTCCCCTTCCCCCTGCCCAGTGGAGGTGAGGGGGTTGAAAAGAGAGAGATATATCTCTCTCTCTCTTTCTAAAAATAGATTTCCCCTTCCCCTTGCCCAGTGGTGATGAGGGGGTTGAAAAGAGAGAGATATATCTCTTTCTCTCTCTCTCTCTCTCTCTCTCTCTCTCTCTCTCTCCCCTTCCCCTTGCCCAGGTGAGGGAAAAAAAAAATTCCCTTTTTGGAGGAAAAATTCCCTCTCTATACTGACAGATTAAAGTGAATCCATATTTCTACATCTAATGCTATACTGTCAAATTAAAGTGAATGCTAGATGAGGGAAAAAAATCTCTTTGAAAAATTCCCTTGGTGACAGATTAAAGTGAATCCATATTGCTATACTGTCAAAATTAAAGTGAATCCATATTTCTACATCTAATGCTATACTGTCAGATTGAAGTGAATCCATATTGCTATACTGACAGATTGAAGTGAATCTCTCTCTCACTGACAGATTGAAGTGAGAAATTCTCTCTCTCCCAGTAGAGATGAGGGGGAAAAAATTCTCTACTGACAAATTAAAGTGAATCCATATTACTCTATACTAGCGAATCCAGAGTGAGGTCAATGACTCTCTCTCTCTACATCTAATTGAATTGAGAAATTCTCTCACATCTAATGCTATAAATCTCTACAATGATCTAAGTTCTTTTACATTTTTTATCTGCAATATCGTACAAGCATTTCCAAAGTTCATCGGAATTTTTAACAACAGATAATGATGAATCATTTGTACAATCATAATGTAGATGTCCGCTGTCTAGAATATTGAGCAGTTCGAAAATCTCAGATAAAATCGAAAAGTGTACATTTTCTGTTTTTGTTAACAGTAAATCAACATCTTGACATCCTGTTGAAAATTTAATATTCTTCGCAATTGAATCAAATTCATTAAATGAAATTGACATCAAGAGACGAGTTAATTTTTTGAATTTTGAAAAACCATAACACTGCATCTCGCAGATGTTTGACGTGTCTCGAATGAGGGGGAAAGATATATCTCTCTTTCTAAATTGATGAGATGCACGTGTTATAGGGGCTCATGTCTGTATAAAAAAGATCACCCCATCTCACAACCAGCATACGGCTCTAGGCAGATGCTTTCTCCTTCTTTTACTCGCTCCATCTCTTTCCCGCACCCTTCTAAATTCCTTCTTTATTACGAAAGCCGAGTAAAGGAGATAAGGAGTAACTAAGTTCCATTTTGATCGACCGTTCCTATACTGTAGTAGTGAAACGTTTCTCTCTGCCCAGCATTACGAAAGGCGAGTAAGGAAGAATGTTATGGCGTGTGCCTCATCTAGACACATGCGCTCTGCTCCCTGTGAGGTCCCTTTCTAAGCCCGATAACTCCTGCACCGAAAACCGTTACATTCCGTTACATGAAAAAAAAAAATGTCTAAATTGATTTATGTGACAAGTGTTTAGTCGTTAAAGTTACTTCACTCTCTCTCACACATCCTTTTACAAGATTTATCGATATAGTCAAAAATGTGTAGGGTGAAATTTGAAACTGCAGGTGTTCACTCTCTCTCATAATATGTCAACCTTTTACAAGAGTTATGCATGTATCAGATTGCTATCTGCTTATAACATTGCTTGAATGATAAGAATATTATTTCAAATCTGAAAAGGTGAATGCAATTTGAAAAGGGGGAGGTGCGCCCACCCACATCTGTAGGAACACGTGCTAATGTAGGAGGGAGCGAGAAGCCAGCGCCGCTTGTGTGTGTGTGTGTGTGTGTGTGTGTGTGTGTGTGTGTGTGTGTGTTGTGTGTGTGTGTGTGTGTGTGTGTGTGTGTTGGAACAAGGTATAATACGGGGAGACAATCAAGTATACACAGCACATTAAGGGGAGGTGTGTACACTAAGGGGAGACCCCGTAGTGTCACTGCTCAATTTTAGTAAAAATCACTTCTACATGCTTAAAACCATGTGAAAACGTAATAAAAAAAAATCTCCCCATTTTGTTAGTACTCCACCTAATTGGGATACACTCCAGTTTCCAAAATTGCCACCACGTTGTGCTACGATCGCTAATACACACTTACACAAAACTCATTTACGGATTGAGCATACAATGCGGGGTACTTGCATATCCCTGCATATCTCCATTGTCTCCTTCACTGTTCGAAGTAACTGGTTTGCTATGGGGCTTGCCGTGAATTTATGAATCAGCAACTTATCTCCTTTTTCGTTCAGACTCATTGAGTCACAGCTTAGCGAATTCATAGTTTATTTTTCTGTTCATTCACTTGAGACATGAGAAGGGAGCGAGGAAACATGCTGCCAGAATGTATTGTGGTACTGATTTTTTAGTTATTTGGTACAAATAGTCTGAAAATGATTCTTCACAAAAAAATACCCTCTGCTAACCTTACAGTGTTAAAAATACCTGTTTTTTTCTCCATATAACTCAAAAACCTTTCATAGTGAAAAAATCCAGAACTGTTTCCAAGAGAATAAAATCCTCTACAATTCAACGCCAAATTAGGTTCATCACAATCAATGGTGACTTGGTAACACAATTTCCCGAGAATTTTCCGCATTGAATTTGGGTTATTGCTAGAATGATGCGAATGGGAGGCTTGTTAAGATTCAAGAATAGCACGTCAGTAAGTTTATATTCTTGAACAGGCTTCACTGAGAATTCACTTACTGTTTTAGAGAAGCGGATGCCTCAAACTTTGCTAACCTAACATTGTATCTCAAGATCAGGATAGCCTATGATAAAATGAAATTTGTCTCTTAGTTTCTCTCCATATTGACATTTTCTTCTGTGTCTGTCAATCCTTGCAAAAACTCTCTTGTAAACCTTGGATTAAATATTTTACTTGTGTACGGCATGCTCACTTTTTGTGAAAAGACGTTGTTCCGGAGAAAAGATTTAGTAATCATACCCTGCTCAAAAAAAAAAGTAGTCACAACACCTTTTCCAATTTTATTTGAGAAAGTAAAAAGTTAATTTGAGAAAGTATCAATTGTATTTGAGAATAGTCACTTGTAATTGAGAGAATGTCAGATGTAGCCTAAATGAGAATAGTCAATTGTATTTAGGAAGTCATCACACATGTAATTGAGAGTAGTGAATTGTATTTGAGAAATCGTCAAATGTAAATGAGAAGATATCATATCATGAGCAGACATTTGAAAATGAGAAAATTTTCCAATTGACATGTCGTGACTCTTCTGTAGCCTACAGTACAGGTTTGATTTGAGCAGGAAAGGATACTGTACTACGTACACAGTATTCCATAGGCTTTGTATGTGTGAAATTATTATTTTCAATTGTGAAATTGAGGAGCTGGGTAGAAAAACGACCCGAGGCCACTCGTGTCGTTTTTCCGCAACACGCTTCATTCTATCCGCCATTAAATTCTGAACAGATTGGTACATAAAATGTTGTTGTATCTTGAAAAATGATTGAGTTGTGAAAATTTTTTGTTTGTGTGGCAAACCTGAAATTATTCAGCTGACAAGCTGTGAGCCAGCAGCCAGTGAAATCCTTATTTTGTTTTCTTACAAAAGAAGAAGCTGATTGATTGATTGATTGATTGAGTACTTTGTAGATTACTTGTACTTATGTAGATTACAGTATATACTGGCTTATACACTCATATACAATAGCTTACAACACAGCAAAATTATAGATGAATTTACATAATATAGACTAAGAAAATAATTATTGAACTGTATATGATATGGAAAAAGCAATTTGGAATAACTATACAAGATTATATTGTAATGCATCTACATAAATTGGCGGAGCTTTGGACATATCAATGTCCATTCTTCGGAAAGAATATTAAAAATATCCTCCCAACTAACTCTCTACCAAATGAATGGTATAAGAAGATCATTAATACATCCAAGGGAACCAATTATCCTCTAGATGATGAAAATAATGAAGAAGACGCTCCTGAAGAAGAATCCGATGCTGAAAGCATTGGGTGTATGAATTTCCCGAAAATCAGAACAGTACCATGTAACATTCCAGAGTCTTGATTATGGGAAGAAACGTGTTCAAGAAGAAAATATCATCTTCAATTGTTCACTTCTAAATGACATTTTTTAGATCTTTATTACCTACTTATTAATTATCCAATATCATGAGAAATATATTATCATTATCACTAATCTTGATACGGGTTTTTCATCATTTTATTGAACCTCTGAACATGTAACAACCAGGGTTATGGAAAAACGACCTGAGACAACACACCTTATATCAATTATTATCAGTTAGCCTTGGATTACTGGCTAATTATGAATAATAGCATTGAAAATAGTATAAAATGATCAATAAAGTTCAAATACTTGCAAGAATATTGCATTCTGATGAAATAATGAAGATGTGTACTAAATATTTCAAACTCAATTTACACAAAACTTGATTTTTTGACTCAGGTCGTTTTTCCACCCAACTCCTCAATTATTTCCCCTGTACTGTTCACGAATGATTAATGAGAATCATTTTTGTATGTATTGGCAACACGACTTTTGTCTCCAAACATTTGAACTTGATGAAGATCAAATTCTCTATGTTCACGGCGCAATTGAACTTTATCATCAATCAATTGAATCTCTTGATCAAGCAATTCGGTAACTCTCCAATGGATTTTGGGGCTCAAAAATATTTTTTTATTTAAAAACTAAACGTTTCATTTGAATATAAAATATATTATCATATTATTTTTTATGAGTACAGTTATGGAAAATAAAAGTATTGGTTTTTTTAAATCATTCCCCAATTACAACTGACAACTTTTCGATTTCAAATCGTATGTTCTCAAATTAGAAGTTGATAGTGAGCTGTTGAACGGAGCAGAATTGTTTTGCTCTCTTATCTCAAGTTTCCGGACGGGTCGTGCTTAATCGGTTCATTTAGTGCATGTTTAACCTAAAACGTTCTTTCGTAATAAATTGAATTATCAATTTGTTAATTATTTGTGAAATTGTTTTCAAGTGAATCGAAATATTCAAAGTTTAAATTAATAAAAACAGTATCCACCAGACGGTAGTGCTAAAAAGAGACCTAGAGCTAAAAGTTCTTTCGTAATAAATTGAATTATCAATTTGTTTTTTATTTGTGAAATTGTTCTCAAGTGAATCGAAATATTCGAAGCTGAATGAATAAGAACAGTATCTAACAATACTTTTCACCGGACGATAGTGCTAAGAAGATTCCTCGTGCTAAAAGTTCGCCTGAGCTCGAAGAGATGGAACAGAAAAAGCGTGCTCCAGACCCAAGTGTTAAAGCTTCCGGTAATGTGAACTCAGACTTTATTGAATCACTATTTGACCGTTTTGAAAAGCGGTTTAGTAAGGCTATGGATGAAAAACTCGCGCTGCTAGCTACAAAGGTGGATTTAAATGGTCTAATTGAAAAAGTGAATAAACTCTCTGTCGAGAATGACAGTTAAGAAATCAAATTGTTGCTCAAAAAATTCAGAATAATCTCATAATCAGGAAGATGGAAAATTTTGAAAATAGATCGAGAAGGAACAATATAATTTTTCGCGGGCTGAAATATGAATGTGCAACAGTGGATTACGTGAGAACTGTCAAAGACTTTTGTGTGAGTCATTTGGGGGCACGAGCAGGTACCTGGGTTAATCGAGCACATGCATTGGGCAAGAAAATAGATAACGGGCCAATCATTGCGCATTTTCCGGACGATCAGGACATCCATTTCATCACGAGAAACAGTAGGAAGCTGAAGGGTACACAGTTTGTGATTCATAAAGACTTTGCTTTCGACACAAGAAAACTACGATCAAAGCTTTTCCGGGTGCTTGGCGAGTTGAAGAAACAAGTTCCGGGAGTGAGAGGAGAGTATCGGTTGAAGTGGATCGTTTAATCATGAATAGTCGGGTTTTCACGCTGGATGAGGAGAATGGACTGGTCTCGGAGGGAGAGGATGGGCTGCAGAAGATCGGGAGCATGTTCGATGAGAGTGTGATGCGGGCCGTGAGCGGGAGCATGTGTGATGAGGAGGAGCGAGGCGGCGAGGACGAAGACCGCAACCGCTGAGATAACGCCGTCAGTCCGTGTGAGAAGGGACAGTTGAGTATAGTAGCGTACAATGTGGCTGGATTAAGTGGTAAGATTGTTCAAGTATATAATTTTATTTGTAATTATGATGTTTTTGTACTATTGGAGACGTTTGTTGAAAGAGGAAAGCAATTGTATTTTGAAAACTGTTTTCCAGATTACAATTTATACTGGGAATTCGCAGTTGGAGAATCAAACTGAGGTAGAGCAAAGGGAGGAAAGTTAATAGAAATTAGTAAAAGAATAGAGAGTTTTTGTAAGGTAATCGATGCGCTTGAGAGGAAAGTTATTCACATGAATGCAGGACAACGGGATGAATATTATATAGTTCCAATTTACCTGAGTGGTGGAGGAGACATGGAATGGGAGAGAGAATTCAATACATTATGGGAGTTTATGATAGTGCAAGAGCATAATAGAAATAATATGATTTTAATTGGAGATTTTAACGGTAGAATAGGAAATGGACAGGACATGTCGGAATTAACAGATGTAATAGAATTGGGAAATGCACTGAGTAATAAGCAAGAGTCAAAGGATGAGGTGATTAATATGAAAGGTAAGAAAATATTGGAGTTCTGTGAGGTTTTTAATTTCATCATTATGAATAGGATAAGTGGAGATAGGTGGGGAGACTTTACTTTTATAGGCAGAGGGGCTTCCGTAATAGATCTATGTTGCATGGCTGTCGAATTAGCGCAAATAGTTGGAAAATTTTCTATTGTGCCAGAATTTTTATCTGATCATTTCCCAATTGAAGCTACGCTAATCACGGTTGATACTCTAGAAAGAGAGAGCACAATTTTACCACTCTTACCGAAGTTGAAATGGAAGGAAGCGAGGAAGAATGAATATATATCTAAACTCACCAATGCTTGTAGAGAAATAAATGGTCTTCCCGAGAGTAGTGGAGAGACTTATGAAGTATTAAATAATCTTGTATATAGAGCTGCAAATTATGTGCCCCAACCTGATAGAAAGAGAGAAGGATGGAGAGAAAAGTGGTTCGACAAAGAGTGTGCGGTTATGAGAAAGCGAGTGTTCAGCCTATTGAATGTGTTTAGAAAATCAAATTCGGAGCAGGTGAGAGAAAATTATATGAAGGTAGTAAAGGAATACAAACTGCTATGTAAGAGTAAAAGGCAAGCGTATTACAGCGATATAAAAGAACAATTCAGAAGAGTCAAGGATTCCAGTGATTTGTGGGCTCTGATAAAGAAATTCAAGTGTAGAGAGTTCAAGATTTCGGGAACTGTGAGTGCTGAGGATTGGGTTGAACACTTCAGACGAGTGTTTGGATCAGTTTGCGGGGTAGTCACATATTATGCGGCGAGGAATGTTGAAGATCAAACTCTTGACAAAGACATAGATATGAATGAATTGGAAAGTGCCTTCAAGACAATGCGCAACAATAAGGCTCCAGGTGATAACAGAGTTCCTGCTGAGTTTTACAAGAATGCGTCAAAAAATTACAAAGAGATTATTTTGACTTTTTCCAATGCCATCGTCAGAGGTGGACAGATACCAACAGGGTTTCCACGTTCAATTATATTTCCATTGCATAAAAAAGGTGATACTAATGAAGTGAATAATTATAGAGCCATATCTTTTATAAATGCTGTCGCTAAAGTATTTTCATTTATTTTACTGAGAAGGTTGCAGTTGTGGGAGGAAAGAGAAAAGATTATTAAAGAGAATCAGTGTGGCTTTCGGAGAGGTTATTCGGCTACTGATAATATTTTTGTTCTATTCAATATAGTAATGAAAACGTTGAATAGACCTACAAAGAAGTTGTACTGTTTCTTTTTGGGCTACGATAGTGTGGACAGAGAGGCTTTATTTTTTAAACTGAGTGAATTGGGAGTGTCGACTAAATTTATTGCGATGTTGAGGAGTCTATATAGAAATACGAAGTCTCCTGTATGGCATGGCGTGGAGGGTAACTTAACAGATTACTTTGAAACCAGAGAAGGATTAAAACAGGGATGCGTATTCTCCCCGTTGCTATTCACACTATTTTTGAATGATTTGAGTGATGTTATTGGTGGAGGTATATTATGTTGGGCAGAGGCTGATAAATTCGCTGTTATATTGTGATGACGTGGTATTGTTGTCTGAGAATCCTCGACATCTGCAGTCAATGATAAATAAGTTAAAGGGATATTGCATAAGGTGGAATCTCACAGTGAACATGGCTAAATCCAAGATTGTAGTTTTCAGAAGAGGAGGACGATTGGGAGAAAGAGAGAAGTGGTACTATGGAAATGAAGTTATTGAAACAGTGAATGAGTACAGATACCTGCGAGTTGTTGTTTGGTTTTTTGTTCGTGAAGTTAATAATTATGTTGTTTGTATATTTTATAAGTCCAGCCACATTGACGCATACAAGGTCCCTTAAGAGGGTGAATTTAAGAGTGTGAATTGCTTTTTAAAAGTTGAGTTACAATGTTTAGTTATGATAATTACGAGAAATTAGTTTTACGAGAAATTAGTTAGGTATGAGAAGAAGGAGGAATTGGATAGGAATGATAGGGAGAAATAATTATTGAGTGAATTATGTAATCACAAGAACAATAATAATTATTCAATATTGGTATAATGTATAATAAAGAAATCTATCTACTCGGCTGACGGCCTCGGCTAAGCCTAAAGAACTTTTATTTATGATGAAAAGAATGCTTGTTCAATTTATTTGTGAAATTTAGTTGAGTTTGAATTGAATTGGAGGTATTATTTTCATTTTCTGTAATGTTGAAAGAAGTGCAAATAAAGTTCTGTTCTATTTTATTCAATTATTGTTCTCAAGTTAAAATGATACTTTCTCAGATAAAATTCACTATTCTCAACTACAAGTGATGACTTCTCAAATGCAATTGACTATTCTCATTTACATCTGACGTTTTCTCAAATACTAATGACTATTCTCAATTAATACTTTCTCAAAACAGTTGGAAAAGGTGTACTTCTCAGATAGGGAGGGTTGATAGGATAGGGTATCTTGGATAAGATAAAGAATGAGGAATCAGAGTTGTGTGAGTAGTGAGTCCTTCCAGTTCATATTATTAAATAATCTAATTTGGGTAGCTGAAAGTTTCTCAACAATGCAACATAAAATGGAGTACGGTACTCTATCACTATCAGGAAGCTCATGGTATAGCAGTTCCGGAATCTCTATTTTTTTAAATAAATACAAATAGCGAAAACGCAATGTAGACCAGGGGTTCCCAAAAAAATGTTTCTATGTACTCCCTCACCTACAAGCAATAATGTCGAGGACCACATCGGAATTTACAGTTGGGAGGCACTGTGAAACGTGTACTTTCTCGAATCCCAGTACTAATTAGCCTATATCCATACTTGGAATGTTTATTTGAATGTTAAATGATCAGTAGTAGAATTGGTAGGAAAACTGTAAGTGGAATATTGTATTATATATTAAATACCTGTCAGGCAGTTTAGGTTTATTACTTGGCATTTCAAACCCTTGATTCAATCCAGGCCAGAATAGAGTCTGTTTCTCAATTAAAGGATTGGTTCCAAGGAGAGATTGGATATGATAGACTATCATTTCCAATTATGTCATTTGAGAATCATTGATAATGCATTAATTGTCTGGAACCAGGTATAATCTAGTGCCACTTGCGGGTAGGCTGAAGAGCATACCGACGACACTGATTGAGATAACATGAGAAAAATGCTAATGCGCTATTCATTGACCAAACGTAGTGAGGTCTATGTTTCAACTCGATTGGCTTTTGTCTGTCTGTATGTAACGCGATTACGGCCAAACGCGTTGATAGAATCATATGAGATTTGGCAGGAATACTCCTTTTTCAACTGCGTGTCGATGTATACACAAGGTTTTTTAAAATTTTGCATTTTAAGGATAATATGAAAAGAGAAGGAATCCCTCATTACTCCGACATCACTGTATATAATTGACCGAGCGAAGTGAGGTCTAAGATTCATGTCGACGGCTGTGCATTTCTCTTTATGTTTATAAGTTGCGCATTCACAGCGATATACGGCAATATATTTCCATGAAATTTAACAGTTATGTTCCTTTTTAAATTGCGCGTCGACATATATACGAAGTTTTTCAAAATGTTGCATTTCAAAGATAATATAAAAGGAAAAGGAGCCTCCCAAAGATACTCACAAAGATACAGAATATCTCTTGCAGTTAACAGAAGGCTTGATGAACATGGATCTTTGAAAGTTGTTTTTTTTGCATGCATCCACTCTTTCAAATAGGATACATTATTCTGAATTATTCTGTGAACATAGGTGTAGACTACTTTCTAGGATCATGTAAATGTTAGGGTCAAGCTACTGAGAAGTCATGGTGGGGGGAGTGAACAAGGCCGTCGTGTTTTTCTTAGGCTAGTTTCACACGGCAGAATCCCGTCTCCTGAAGATCATATTTCAGATCATTTCATATTTCGCAGCTCGAAGGCTTTCACAAGGGGATCTCAAATTTCAGACGCGTTTGCTCAGAGTATGACTCATTACTTTTCTCAAAGTATTCGGATTTGGATTCAGCGACCCCAAATTTTTTAAAGCGTAAGTCCCATTTTCGAAAATACCCAAAAACAAGGGAGTTACAGCACTTTTTAATATAGCTTTTACATTATCATAAAGTTATGTTTAGTAAAAATGTACCTACTAAGATAATAATACTTCTGCCTCACAGGTAAAGGTTTTTAGAAGCTTTTAAACACTCTTGAAAAGTTCAAACATGAACATTTTAAAACATTAGGGGCCGGTTTCCGAGCTCGGGATTTAGCTGAGTCCAAGACTTTAAACAGCTGGAGTCAGAAATTTGGTTTTCCAAGACGGGGCGTAGTCGCAGTCATTGTCATAGTCACGTTTGAATTAAATCTCGAAAAACTAGAAAATTGAACACAAAATAAAATAAAGAGAAAATAGTGTAAAGTTTCAGCTATTTTGAATTATTCAGGAATGTCTAATTCCGTCAAGGAAAAACGTTTCCAATTATAGAAATGAGAAAATAAAAACTAAGACTTCTATTATAAAAGCTGACCTTTTGGAAAGCCAATTTTCTGACTATTGCTGTTTAGAGTCTGGGACTTAGCTAAATCCTGAGCTCGGAAACCGGCCCTAAAAGTTCTAGTTTAAAAAAAAATTCCAGCTTTGAAAGTTTCAAACTTCAAAAGGTTGAATCCAAATATGGAATCAGAAATCATCTCCCATTATCACTCAATAAAATACGAGAAAAAGTAACCTTGTACAGTTAACTTCACTGAATTATTTACGTTGTCGGGATTTCAATTTTGTCATACAACAATCTAATTCATTAGGTTGAAATCGTTGAATATTACCATGGATTTCCTGTTGAATCATTGACTTAAAATCTTTGCAACAATCAATAAAATCTATTACACAGTATAAATATGCAGTCAGTGAGTATAGAATGTAACATTCTATACTCACTGCATACAGTAGGCTATAAACATTGTGCTGATCTGAACAGTGAGTATAGAATGTAATTACATTATATTACTCTAACAGCTAACTGGATCTGAATTGATCTATTGTAATAATGGACATAATGAAATAATGTCTTACTATTCCAAGTAAAACGAAACTAATGTTTGTGTTTGTATAAGAGCTGCTGAGTGGATACTGCATACTGAGAAATTCATAAATGATCCAGACCAGCCTGGCGACTTCGATGCTATCGACACCGGAATCTCCTTTTATTTCTATCAATGAATGAATCTGAATTAAAACCATGTATTGTATCAACTATCCTATTATCGTATTGTAATTCGTGAAGCCTGTTTAGTAAAAGCCAGTTACATACACATCGATTTTTTACCGTCCTTATAAAATTCTATTAGATCAAACAGATGATGTTTGACAAGTTGCACTTATTCGAATTCATAAGGATGGAAAAAAACAATCGTACAAAAATCAACGTGCATGTAACTGGCTTTCGAAGACTCATACGATATTGTATTCTATGATCAAATAGAATAGTGAATATCGAAATAAGTGTTGCAGCCAGAACTTGTGTTAAAAACCGGTTTTGTCCCCGCTTTGTAAGTTAAACTAAACACACAATTCCTCCCCGGAATGTGGGTTTGAAGTTTACACACCATTTCTCCCCGCTTTGTGCAGTGGAAGTGTACACACATTTCTCCTCGGTTTGTTCAGTGAAAGTGTACACACATTTCTCCCCTTTTTGTAGGTTTAATGCGTAATTTTTTTTTCAAGTTAACAGAAAAAAAAAGTTACAACTGTATTGAACACATATTAATATACTTTCTAAAACAAAAATTAAGTCTCCAACATGTGTGTAAATGTGTGTAAATCAGCCTCCCCGCAATGTATGTTCATTTCTCACCTCCCCGTATGCTACCTTGTTCCAGTATGTGTGTGTGTGTGTGTGTGTGTGTGTGTGTGTGTGTGTTGGAACAAGGTATAATACGGGGAGACAATCAAGTATACACAGCACATTAAGGGGAGGTGTGTACACTAAGGGGAGACCCCGTAGTGTCACTGCTCAATTTTAGTAAAAATCACTTCTACATGCTTAAAACCATGTAAAAACGTAATAAAAAAAAATCTCCCCATTTTGTTAGTAATCTACCTAATTGGGATACACTCCAGTTTCCAAAATTGCCACCACGTTGTGCTACGATCGCTAATACACACTTACACAAAACTCATTTACGGATTGAGCATACAATGCGGGGTACTTGCATATCCCTGCATATCTCCATTGTCTCCTTCACTGTTCGAAGTAACTGGTTTGCTATGGGGCTTGCCGTGAATTTATGAATCAGCAACTTATCTCCTTTTTCGTTCAGACTCATTGAGTCACAGCTTAGCGAATTCATAGTTTATTTTTCTGTTCATTCACTTGAGACATGAGAAGGGAGCGAGGAAACATGCTGCCAGAATGTATTGTGGTACTGATTTTTTAGTTATTTGGTACAAATAGTCTGAAAATGATTCTTCACAAAAAATACCCTCTGCTAACCTTACAGTGTTAAAAATACCTGTTTTTTTCTCCATATAACTCAAAAACCTTTCATAGTGAAAAAATCCAGAACTGTTTCCAAGAGAATAAAATCCTCTACAATTCAACGCCAAATTAGGTTCATCACAATCAATGGTGACTTGGTAACACAATTTCCCGAGAATTTTCCGCATTGAATTTGGGTTATTGCTAGAATGATGCGAATGGGAGGCTTGTTAAGATTCAAGAATAGCACGTCAGTAAGTTTATATTCTTGAACAGGCTTCACTGAGAATTCACTTACTGTTTTAGAGAAGCGGATGCCTCAAACTTTGCTAACCTAACATTGTATCTCAAGATCAGGATAGCCTATGATAAAATGAAATTTGTCTCTTAGTTTCTCTCCATATTGACATTTTCTTCTGTGTCTGTCAATCCTTGCAAAAACTCTCTTGTAAACCTTGGATTGAATATTTTACTTGTGTACGGCATGCTCACTTTTTGTGAAAAGACGTTGTTCCGGAGAAAAGATTTAGTAATCATACCCTGCTCAAAAAAAAAAAAAATAGTAGTCACAACACCTTTTCCAATTTTATTTGAGAAAGTAAAAAGTTAATTTGAGAAAGTATCAATTGTATTTGAGAATAGTCACTTGTAATTGAGAGAATGTCAGATGTAGCCTAAATGAGAATAGTCAATTGTATTTAGGAAGTCATCACACATGTAATTGAGAGTAGTGAATTGTATTTGAGAAATCGTCAAATGTAAATGAGAAGATATCATATCATGAGCAGACATTTGAAAATGAGAAAATTTTCCAATTGACATGTCGTGACTCTTCTGTAGCCTACAGTACAGGTTTGATTTGAGCAGGAAAGGATACTGTACTACGTACACAGTATTCCATAGGCTTTGTATGTGTGAAATTATTATTTTCAATTGTGAAATATTATTTCCCCTGTACTGTTCACGAATGATTAATGAGAATCATTTCTATGTATGTATTGGCAACACGACTTTTGTCTCCAAACATTTGAACTTGATGAAGATCAAATTCTCTATGTTCACGGCGCAATTGAACTTTATCATCAATCAATTGAATCTCTTGATCAAGCAATTCGGTAACTCTCCAATGGATTTTGGGGCTCAAAAATATTTTTTTATTTAAAAACTAAACGTTTCATTTGAATATAAAATATATTATCATATTATTTTTTATGAGTACAGTTATGGAAAATAAAAGTATTGGTTTTTTAAAATCATTCCCCAATTACAACTGACAACTTTTCGATTTCAAATCGTATGTTCTCAAATTAGGAGTTGATAGTGAGCTGTTGAACGGAGCGGTCGCAGAATTGTTTTGCTCTCTTATCTCAAGTTTCCGGACGGGTCGTGCTTAATCGGTTCATTTAGTGCATGTTTAACCTAAAACGTTCTTTCGTAATAAATTGAATTATCAATTTGTTATTTATTTGTGAAATTGTTTTCAAGTGAATCGAAATATTCAAAGTTTAAATTAATAAAAACAGTATCCACCAGACGGTAGTGCTAAAAAGAGACCTAGAGCTAAAAGTTCTTTCGTAATAAATTGAATTATCAATTTGTTTTTTATTTGTGAAATTGTTCTCAAGTGAATCGAAATATTCGAAGCTGAATGAATAAGAACAGTATCTAACAATACTTTTCACCGGACGATAGTGCTAAGAAGAGTCCTCGTGCTAAAAGTTCGCCTGAGCTCGAAGAGATGGAACAGAAAAAGCGTGCTCCAGACCCAAGTGTTAAAGCTTCCGGTAATGTGAACTCAGACTTTATTGAATCACTATTTGACCGTTTTGAAAAGCGGTTTAGTAAGGCTATGGATGAAAAACTCGCGCTGCTAGCTACAAAGGTGGATTTAAATGGTCTAATTGAAAAAGTGAATAAACTCTCTGTCGAGAATTAACAGTTAAGAAATCAAATTGTTGCTCAAAAAATTCAGAATAATCTCATAATCAGGAAGATGGAAAATTTTGAAAATAGATCGAGAAGGAACAATATAATTTTTCGCGGGCTGAAATATGAATGTGCAACAGTGGATTACGTGAGAACTGTCAAAGACTTTTGTGTGAGTCATTTGGGGGCACGAGCAGGTACCTGGGTTAATCGAGCACATGCATTGGGCAAGAAAATAGATAACGGGCCAATCATTGCGCATTTTCCGGACGATCAGGACATCCATTTCATCACGAGAAACAGTAGGAAGCTGAAGGGTACACAGTTTGTGATTCATAAAGACTTTGCTTTCGACACAAGAAAACGACGATCAAAGCTTTTCCGGGTGCTTGGCGAGTTGAAGAAACAAGTTCCGGGAGTGAGAGGAGAGTATCGGTTGAAGTGGATCGTTTAATCGTGAATAGTCGGGTTTTCACGCTGGATGAGGAGAATGGACTGGTCTCGGAGGGAGAGGATGGGCTGCAAAAGATCGGGAGCATGTTCGATGAGAGTGTGATGCGGGCCGTGAGCGGGAGCATGTGTGATGAGGAGGAGCGAGGCGGCGAGGACGAAGACCGCAACCGCATAGATAACGCCGTCAGTCCGTGTGAGAAGGGACAGTTGAGTATAGTAGCGTACAATGTGGCTGGATTAAGTGGTAAGATAGTTCAAGTATATAATTTTATTTGTAATTATGATGTTTTTGTACTATTGGAGACGTTTGTTGAAAGAGGAAAGCAATTGTATTTTGAAAACTGTTTTCCAGATTACAATTTATACTGGGAATTCGCAGTTGGAGAATCAAACTGAGGTAGAGCAAAGGGAGGAAAGTTAATAGAAATTAGTAAAAGAATAGAGAGTTTTTGTAAGGTAATCGATGCGCTTGAGAGGAAAGTTATTCACATGAATGCAGGACAACGGGATGAATATTATATAGTTCCAATTTACCTGAGTGGTGGAGGAGACATGGAATGGGAGAGAGAATTCAATACATTATGGGAGTTTATGATAGTGCAAGAGCATAATAGAAATAATATGATTTCAATTGGAGATTTTAACGGTAGAATAGGAAATGGACAGGACATGTCGGAATTAACAGATGTAATAGAATTGGGAAATGCACTGAGTAATAAGCAAGAGTCAAAGGATGAGGTGATTAATATGAAAGGTAAGAAAATATTGGAGTTCTGTGAGGTTTTTAATTTCATCATTATGAATAGAAGGATAAGTGGAGATAGGTGGGGAGACTTTACTTTTATAGGCAGAGGGGCTTCCGTAATAGATCTATGTTGCATGGCTGTCGAATTAGCGCAAATAGTTGGAAAATTTTCTATTGTGCCAGAATTTTTATCTGATCATTTCCCAATTGAAGCTACGCTAATCACGGTTGATACTCTAGAAAGAGAGAGCACAATTTTACCACTCTTACCGAAGTTGAAATGGAAGGAAGCGAGGAAGAATGAATATATATCTAAACTCACCAATGCTTGTAGAGAAATAAATGGTCTTCCCGAGAGTAGTGAAGAGACTTATGAAGTATTAAATAATCTTGTATATAGAGCTGCAAATTATGTGCCCCAACCTGATAGAAAGAGAGAAGGATGGAGAGAAAAGTGGTTCGACAAAGAGTGTGCGGTTATGGGAAAGCAAGTGTTCAGCCTATTGAATGTGTTTAGAAAATCAAATTCGGAGCAGGTGAGAGAAAATTATATGAAGGTAGTAAAGGAATACAAACTACTATGTAAGAGTAAAAGGCAAGCGTATTACAGCGATATAAAAGAACAATTCAGAAGAGTCAAGGATTCCAGTGATTTGTGGGCTCTGATAAAGAAATTCAAGTGTAGAGAGTTCAAGATTTCGGGAACTGTGAGTGCTGAGGATTGGGTTGAACACTTCAGACGAGTGTTTGGATCAGTTTGCGGGGTAGTCACATATTATGCGGCGAGGAATGTTGAAGATCAAACTCTTGACAAAGACATAGATATGAATGAATTGGAAAGTGCCTTCAAGACAATGCGCAACAATAAGGCTCCAGGTGATAACAGAGTTCCTGCTGAGTTTTACAAGAATGCGTCAAAAAATTACAAAGAGATTATTTTGACTTTTTCCAATGCCATCGTCAGAGGTGGACAGATACCAACAGGGTTTCCACGTTCAATTATATTTCCATTGCATAAAAAAGGTGATACTAATGAAGTGAATAATTATAGAGCCATATCTTTTATAAATGCTGTCGCTAAAGTATTTTCATTTATTTTACTGAGAAGGTTGCAGTTGTGGGAGGAAAGAGAAAAGATTATTAAAGAGAATCAGTGTGGCTTTCGGAGAGGTTATTCGGCTACTGATAATATTTTTGTTCTATTCAATATAGTAATGAAAACGTTGAATAGACCTACAAAGAAGTTGTACTGTTTCTTTTTGGGCTACGATAGTGTGGACAGAGAGGCTTTATTTTTTAAACTGAGTGAATTGGGAGTGTCGACTAAATTTATTGCGATGTTGAGGAGTCTATATAGAAATACGAAGTCTCCTGTATGGAGGGTAACTTAACAGAATACTTTGAAACCAGAAATGGATTATAACAGGGATGCGTATTCTCCCCGTTGCTATTCACACTATTTTTGAATGATTTGAGTGATGTTATTGGTGGAGGTATATTATGTTGGGCAGAGGCTGATAAATTCGCTGTTATATTCTGATGACGTGGTATTGTTGTCTGAGAATCCTCGACATCTGCAGTCAATGATAAATAAGTTAAAGGGATATTGCATAAGGTGGAATCTCACAGTGAACATGGCTAAATCCAAGATTGTAGTTTTCAGAAGAGGAGGACGATTGGGAGAAAGAGAGAAGTGGTACTATGGAAATGAAGTTATTGAAACAGTGAATGAGTACAGATACCTGCGAGTTGTTTTTTCATCAAGACTTGCCCTAACCGCACATTTTAAATGTAAGATAACAGCTGCCAGATTTGGGATTAATAGTGTATGGCGAAGACTCATTTTGAATGATGAAGCACCTCTGTCAATGAAATGAGGAATTTTTGATTCGATAAGTAAAGCAGTTGTAACATATGCAGCACAGGTATTGGGATATGCGGAGAGAGAAGTACTAGAAAAATTTCTGAGGTTGTTTGTCAAGAAAATATTTGGACTACCGTGTAATACGCCAAATTATATAGTATACTTAGTGACAGGAAAGGAAATTTTGTGGTTGTATACTTTGAGCGTTCATAAAAAATATGTATTGAATTCTTTTGAGATACCTGGCGACCGATATCGAACATTGATCGCAAGGCATTGTTTAAGATAAAAGTGTGGTTGGTATTCTGAATGGAGACGGATATTAAGTGAGTTTGATATTGAATTGCCGATAACAGCGATCCTAACATCAGAAATATTAATACAATCTATCTGAAATGAATATTAAGGGTGTGATAGTGTTTATGTCTCCTGCGATTCTGACGGTTGAACCAGATCTTGTATGGACTCTTTCAGTCTGGTGTTCATAACGCATTAATTCACACATTTTCTGGTTCATAACCTCAACACCGAGAACGCAATACAAGATTTGTTATAAGTGTGACGTCACAACCTGGGCATTGGCTGTTACATGTTATACCAATACCTACTATTACTTCATAGTAGGTAATAGTAATAGTAGGTATTGGTTATACTCAACCCCATTCTGAAAAGTATGAAACAATTGCCCTAACCTGTCTTGCTATTGCACACAGAAACACACAAAAAGTAACTTCGATAATCTAAATAATACATAAGCGCTGCCTGCAAAACCGGAGTTTGAGTACTGGCGGCAAAAGTATCAATATAAATGTTCAATACAAAAACTCCAAAATTAAAATGAATGATGTTTCACTTTATATTCATACTTTATCAACATGATATTAATCAGTAACTATCTATAATATATATTTTCATGTATTTTTTGCAGTCATCCATTCTTATAAATAGGCTACATTATTTTTAATTTTTATGTGAATAATATTTACAACAGTTTCGCATCACAATATTTTATTGTAATTAGTCATGTTCGTTTAATATTATGTTATCCTTTGCTATTTTTTATTTTGTTAGATTTTTCGCTCACTTCCAATCTCTTAGTGAATGGATGCACATTCGATAATTCCATTGAGTGTTTGATGTAATCTAAAGTAATAAAATCTTCAGCTTGGCATTCAAGTCTCAAAAATAGCCTAGCATAATTAATAATAGCCCACAAAAGTTTTACATCATAATAATTTAGTTATTGTAGTGAGGTCTATGTTTTAACTCGGATTTTCTTTTGTCTGTCTGTCTGTCTGTATGTATGTATGTAACGCGTTGATGGAATTCTATGAGATTTGGCAGAAATATTCCTTTTTCAACTGCGCGTCGATGTATTAATACACAAGGTTTTTTTCAAATTTTGCATTTTAAGGATAATATGAAAAGAGAAGGAATCCCTCATTACTCCGACATCACTGTATATAATTGACCGAGCGAAGTGAGGTCTAAGATTCATGTCGACGGCTGTGCATTTCTCTTTATGTTTATATGTTGCGCATTCACAGCGATATACGGCAATATATTTCCATGAAATTTAACAGGTATGTTCCTTTTTAAATTGCGCGTCGACATATATACAAAGTTTTTCAAAATGTTGCATTTCAAAGATAATATAAAAGGAAAAGGAGCCTCCCAAAGATACTCACAAAGATACAGAATATCTCTTGCAGTTAACAGAAGGCTTGATGAACATGGATCTTTGAAAGTTTTTTTTTTGCATGCATCCACTCTTTCAAATAGGATACATTATTCTGAATTATTCTGTGAACATAGGTGTAGACTACTTTCTAGGATCATGTAAATGTTAGGGTCAAGCTACTGAGAAGTCATAGTGGGGGGAGTGAACAAGGCCGTCGTGTTTTTCTTAGGCTAGTTTCACACGGCAGAATCCCGTCTCCTGAAGATCATATTTCAGATCATTTCATATTTCGCAGCTCGAAGGCTTTCACAAGGGGATCTCAAATTTCAGACGCGTTTGCTCAGAGTATGACTCATTACTTTTCTCAAAGTATTCGGATTTGGATTCAGCGACCCCAAATTTTTTAAAGCGTAAGTCCCATTTTCGAAAATACCCAAAAACAAGGGAGTTACAGCAGTTTTTAATATAACTTTTACATTATCATAAAGTTATGTTTAGTAAAAATGTACCTACTAAGATAATAATACTTCTGCCTCACAGGTAAAGGTTTTTAGAAGCTTTTAAACACTCTTGAAAAGTTCAAACATGAACATTTTAAAACATTAGGGGCCGGTTTCCGAGCTCGGGATTTAGCTTAGTCCAAGACTTTAAACAGCTGGAGTCAGAAATTTGGTTTTCCAAGACGGGGCGTAGTCGCAGTCATTGTCATAGTCACGTTTGAATTAAATCTCGAAAAACTAGAAAATTGAACACAAAATAAAATAAAGAGAAAATAGTGTAAAGTTTCAGCTATTTTGAATTATTCAGGAATGTCTAATTCCGTCAAGGAAAAACGTTTCCAATTATAGAAATGAGAAAATAAAAACTAAGACTTCTATTATAAAAGCTGACCTTTTGGAAAGCCAATTTTCTGACTATTGCTGTTTAGAGTCTGGGACTTAGCTAAATCCTGAGCTCGGAAACCAGCCCTAAAAGTTCTAGTTTAAAAAAAAATTCCAGCTTTGAAAGTTTCAAACTTCAAAAGGTTGAATCCAAATATGGAATCAGAAATCATCTCCCATTATCACTCAATAAAATACGAGAAAAAGTAACCTTGTACAGTTAACTTCACTGAATTATTTACGTTGTCGGGATTTCAATTTTGTCATACAACAATCTAATTCATTAGGTTGAAATCGTTGAATATTACCATGGATTTCCTGTTGAATCATTGACTTAAAATCTTTGCAACAATCAATAAAATCTATTACACAGTATAAATATGCAGTCAGTGAGTATAGAATGTAACATTCTATACTCACTGCATACAGTAGGCTATAAACATTGTGCTGATCTGAACAGTGAGTATAGAATGTAATTACATTATATTACTCTAACAGCTAACTGGATCTGAATTGATCTATTGTAATAATGGACATATTGAAATAATGTCTTACTATTCCAAGTAAAACGAAACTAATGTTTGTGTTTGTATTAGAGCTGCTGAGTGGATACTGCATACTGAGAAATTCATAAATGATCCAGACCAGCCTGGCGACTTCGATGCTATCGACACCGGAATCTCCTTTTATTTCTATCAATGAATGAATCTGAATTAAAACCATGTATTGTATCAACTATCCTATTATCGTATTGTAATTCGTGAAGCCAGTTTAGTAAAAGCCAGTTACATACACATCGATTTTTAACCGTCCTTATAAAATTCTATTAGATCAAACAGATGATGTTTGACAAGTTGCACTTATTCGAATTCATAAGGATGGCAAAAAACAATCGTACAAAAATCAACGTGCATGTAACTGGCTTTCGAAGACCCATACAATATTGTATTCTATGATCAAATAGAATAGTAAATATCGAAATAAGTGTTGCAGCCAGAACTTGTGTTAAGAACCGGTTTTGTCCCCGCTTTGTAAGTTAAACTAAACACACAATTCCTCCCCGTAATGTGGGTTTGAAGTGTACACACCATTTCTCCCCGCTTTGTGCAGTGGAAGTGTACACACATTTCTCCTCGGTTTGTTCAGTGAAAGTGTACACACATTTCTCCCCTTTTTGTAGGTTTAATGCGTAATTTTTTTTTCAAGTTAACAGAAAAAAAAAGTTACAACTGTATTGAACACATATTAATATACTTTCTAAAACAAAAATTAAGTCTCCAACATGTGTGTAAATGTGTGTAAATCAGCCTCCCCGCAATGTATGTTCATTTCTCACCTCCCCGTTTGTTACCTTGTTCCAGTATGTGTGTGTGTGTGTGTGTAGCGGAAAAGACTACTGAGCATGCTCACAACAAACTATAAAAGACCCAGTCACCTTATTTATGAGAAAGCTTATGAGAAAATTTTCACAAAAGGAACTGAGAAAGCAAAGTTTTTAAGAAGATTGCATAGCAACGTTCAATGTATACCAGAGGATTTTCCAAAACCTGATTTCAGCTTTTTCACTAGTTCATGGTGTTATGCTGCGTGCAACATTCATAAAAATAGACCACATTCTCGCTGTGCTTTATTCTCTGCCCAACATTATAATTCTTTGTTGTTTAAAAATATGTATCAAACAAATAATTTCTTGTGCGAAAACAATCAAATGCAAAGTATGAAAATGGCTCCTATGTACACGAATTCACAGAAAAGAAACTTTGCTCGTTATGGATTCTTCTACAACGGAAAGGATCTACAATGTGTTTATTGCCTGCATGCATTGAGACTGCATAAAGCGCGTACATGTTGTCTATCGTCAATTAATGAAGAAAGACCACTTAATTACTCTATAATAGTTCCTGCATATACTTAGTTTTCTTCATTCGCTCAACAACATGGATCCGAGAAAGTGGTTGGCTGCTGACAACGAATTGGAAGTGAGGTTAAAAAACTGTATTGATTGGTACGATGAGTGTGAAAGTGCAATTAGGAAATCAACTCCTGAAAATTATAGTTTGGCGAAGCAATTGAAAGACATTTTTCTAAGCACGGTTAATTTAAATGATATAAGAGACTATCTATGTTATTATCGTCCTCATAATTTGTGTATAGATAAGCTAATTAGAATTGAAGATGAAATTATGAATAGTTGTGTCGAAATGTGTAAATAAACGTTTTCTGCCTTCAAATGATTTTTCATTCCAATATCCCATTCACGTTTTTTAGTTTAGTTGCTGCTTAGAGCTAGACCAGACAACACGTGTGGGGTGATCTTTTTTATACAGACACGAGCCCCTATAACACGTGCATCTCATCAATTTAGAAAGAGAGATATATCTTTCCCCCTCATTCGAGACACGTCAAACATCTGCGAGATGCAGTGTTATGGTTTTTCAAAATTCAAAAAATTAACTCGTCTCTTGATGTCAATTTCATTTAATGAATTTGATTCAATTGCGAAGAATATTAAATTTTCAACAGGATGTCAAGATGTTGATTTACCGTTAACAAAAACAGAAAATGTACACTTTTCGATTTTATCTGAGATTTTCGAACTGCTCAATATTCTAGACAGCAGTCATCTACATTATGATTGTACAAATGATTCGTCATTATCTGTTGTTAAAAATTCCGATGAACTTTGGAAATGCTTGTACGATATTGCAGATAAAAAATGTAAAAGAACTTAGATCATTGTAGAGATTTATAGCATTAGATGCGAGAGAGAGAGAATTTCTCAATTCAATTAGATGTAGAGAGAGAGAGAGTCATTGACCTCACTCTGGATTCGCTAGTATAGAGTAATATGGATTCACTTTAATCTGTCAGCAAGGGAATTTTTCCCCCTCATCTATACTGGGAGAGAATTTCTCACTTCAATCTGTCAGTGAGAAAGAGAGATTCACTTCAATCTGTCAGTATAGCATTAGATGTAGAAATATGAATTCACTTTAATCTGTCACCAAGGGAATTTCTCAAAGAGATTTTTTCCCTCATCTAGCATTCACTTTAATTTGACAGTATAGCATTAGATGTAGAAATATGGATTCACTTTAATTTGACAGTAGAGAATTTTTCCCTCTCAAAGAGATTTTTTTCCCTCATCTAGCATTCACCTCAATCTGTCAGTATAGCATTAGATGTAGAAATATGGATTCACTTCAATCTGTCACTAAATCAGAAATATTATTTCATCCATTATTGTGAACTGAACATGAGCTTTATCATGTTGCATTTGATAGGTAATGGAATAAATAAATACCGTAGATAAGCCTAAATAATCATTTATAATTTCATAATAAACACACTACCACATAAAATCACTTCACTTATAACTTAAATGGGCTACTTTGATCAAATTAATAAAAACAATATAAAACTTGTAGTACCAATTTTCAATTTTAAAGAATTAAAGAATTGAAAACATTTTAACGACTAGTTTCGACCTAATTTGGCTATTTCCAAATTAGAATGTAAAAATAAACAAGTTGATACTGGATAATAAATGTTCATATGCTTATTTTCATATGATTTATTTATTTCTTATTCATTATTTTTTTTGGTTGAAGTCATTCAATTTTAATATTTCTACTTTTTATTTTATCAAAAATAGGATTAAGTCAATTTGAATTATATTTATTAAATTATTCCTATTTTTTTGATTTTGCAGTTTTATAGATATAAAATACTTTTTTCACATTCAATTCATCAATTTCATTACCAAATCTTAATATTTTCATATTGGAATTTATATCGATATAATAAATTATGATTAGTTTTAATTAAATGTTCAGAAAACGCCGATTTTTGAGTTGTATTTTGTGCAATGACCTCTGCATTGCATTTAAATTTCAAACAAAAAAAGGTTGGATCCAGTCAGTGCTCGAGTTGGATGAGCTCATGAGCACTGCTCATGAGTGAGGAGGAAGATGACAACTTCATTTTCGATTTGTGTAAATATTTCCAATAATTTTTTCATTTAATTTTTCATAAATGTCTTGCCACATAATATGTTGCATAAATGTAGTAGACATTTGACAGATGTCTTTTCTAGTGGATATCATGTTATTAGTTATACGTAAAGAATGAGACTGACATCATACATTGGTACATCTACCAACAGATTTTCATTTCCTCACAGATTTTCGAACCTCAAACACTAAGCTGATCAATTTGGACCCACTTTGTTTGACTATATTCCCTACATCTAATGTATTAAACTATTATTAATATGACTTTTACCACTCAGATATCAAGATCTCCCTCAGAACAGGTAACACAACCTGATCCGAACGATCATCGATGACCAAATCAGAATCATAAGATTCCGATGAGATCTGCCTCACGCTCAGGAGAACTTGATACGAGTTCCTCATCGTGGTAAAAGTGAACTCAAAAGTTGAGATTTAGATGAGAAATACATACTACAGAAAATATCCTGTCAAGTATGATTTCGATTTGGCCATACCAACGGCCAACTATATATACCAACCAACGCACAAAACTCAAACGAGAGTTGCTGAAAAGTAGCGTCAAAAGACTGCTGGCGCTATCTGCCGTGTGTGTATGGATACAGCACTTCTTGACCACAAAATCGAAGCTTCTATGTTTCGACTAAAGATGCCGCTAGTCATACCAAATACCTTGCAAGTCTACATTTATTCAATAATTCTTACTTCAATAACAAGTTTAAATAAATATATTATTGCTTTATGATGATTATAGACTTGTTTCATCTGATTAACTAATTAGTATCACATGGAAATTGTTATAATGTTCATAAAACGCGATTCAAGTTTGGGATGTTTCCAGTTCTCGCCAGAGTTTTGTGTGTTGGAAGAATGGGGTGTTCTTCAGTTTGTCGTCAGAGTTAACTTTGCGCAGTGGCGATATCGTAACCAATGAAGTTCTACTGAGGTGCGATTATTGCTAATTGAAAACTTTTACCAATACCCCGCCTTGTGGACGTGAAATACCGTCCGCTCTGGCAATTTTTGAAAGCCCTAACGAGGGCTCCCTATTATAATCAATAAAGTGTTACTCTAGTTACAATTACAATTCTCATTAGATTTAGAACTATTATAATTATATTACATAAAATAAAATATCTGAATATAGTCAAGATCGATGCATTTTCGTTCCTCTAAAATTAATCTTTGATATGAATTAGACCATTCTTTCTAGAACCAGCAAGCAAAAAAGTTAGTGAAAGTAAAGTACCGTAAGTAATTTCGTAGGTCTATGGCTTTTGTTGGTGGGTTCCTTGCAGGAAGGGTACATTTCATAAATAAGCGCTGTCAATTAGCCTTACGACTGTCATACTTCAGCCGTCAATTTAACGTGCCCATCCGAAAACACGAGAGTGACCTGAGTGTTTAAAAAATATTAGCTAGCCAAGCACCTCAAGCCACAAGAGCAAATTTTTACATTTGATAATAAATAAAATATATTTCTAAATAAAATAGGATCGTCCTAATTTTGAATTTAGGTACTACTATATTGTTAGTAGGTAGAATATTGTTGACTAGAATACTGCTAGTACTAGAATATTGTTGAGTAGGTACTACTAAAAATTGCCTTTATAACTGCAATCTATATTGTATTTAAAAATAAATAAAAGTACAGATGTGTTAAGAACCTATTTATTTTCAGGATGTGTGTTTGAGTAGGCTACCTGTACAATTCAACTCATTTCTAGCAATCTGCTATGACCTATGATGGAA
This sequence comes from Nilaparvata lugens, assembly GCF_014356525.2. Lineage (NCBI taxonomy): Eukaryota > Metazoa > Arthropoda > Insecta > Hemiptera > Delphacidae > Nilaparvata > Nilaparvata lugens. The sequence continues at coordinate 29,233,516 of NC_052513.1, read as the reverse complement.
TGATGAAAGATGACATAAATTGGTTTATTAGGACCGGGACAGCGCGAACGCAGTCCCGACTACCAAAAATTATGCGCCCGAGATGCCCACATTTGGGGCATTCGCAGGGGTCAACCAAGTCGCAGTGCAATGACAAGGCCTCGCCCTGGGGGAACCGCCTTCTTGATCACGGTAACCCCCACGCCAGGTAAGTATGAGTTGCTATTCGACACCCTTGGGTCCACTCCAAAAGTTCACACATTTCTCTGGCGAGAGTTGAGTAGGAAATACGCCATTATCACAAGATCTGTTGATTTATGACACTCGTATCAGATGAAATATCACGCATCCTAGATTTGAACAAACGATTAACTCAATAAACTAGGTAAAACCACTCTTGAATTTAAATAAACAGCAAAATAAGGCTGTTTTGAATCAGATAAATGTTATTGAGAAGCTAGTATCATGATTCGTTGCTAGATAGCGCTCACATCGGCGACAACTACCCAAATATAGATTCTTCCCAATCACGTCCAAATAACATTATTGTATGGCCTACTATAGTCGGATTTTACTAAGTATTTTTTTTATAAGCTACACAAGTTTTGCCATTATTTGTCACATGATTTATTGAGAAGGTCGTTGAATATAAAATAATTATAAGACCATCACCATGTAAAGGGGCCTAATGGAGCCCCACGTTTCTAATAATAATTCAATGAAGGCGCTAATAATAATTCCTAATTATTTAATTAGGCATTCTTTTTTGCTCTAGCCAACTTATAAAATTTTCGAAGATTTTGCAAATTTAATTTTTTTTACACACGATAGGATACAGTATTGATATTTTATCAATATTCCTAAGTATTCCTAATATTTAGTTAGGAATTATTATTATTTAAATAAATTAATTCCAAAATTTATTTAAAAATAAATTATTTAATTTATTCCTAATAATAATAGCCTAATTCATTCAGATTTGCGCGTTCTGTAGAAAACTATCTGTCTTTTTTTCATTCAAGTATGCTTATTCATGTGATTGCTATCTGGTCCAAATATTACATACTATTCCTACAATTATATTTCAAATAGTCTCTCAATTATTGTCTCAAAAATAGAACGAGTAAATCTGAAATTATTATTATTTTGTACTCAATTATGAAATATATTGATTGACGAATGATGATCGATTGAATTTCAATGAAGAAATGAAAATTGGGACATGAATTTTAATAAACAAATGGGTTTATCATTCATTTTCAATAATTTCATTTAGATGTGTCTGTAGTTAATTAATTTTTCAAACAGAATATACTAACCAAGTTCACTTTCAAGCAGAAAGAGTAAAGATAAATAAGTACTGTAATCTATAGTGTGTAAAAAATTTAAAATCTTCCAAATCATTGAAAATAATTTATGAGTTAACAAGAACAAAAATGAATTTTACGAGTGTTATTGAATGTGAGAATGTAATTCTCACCAGATAATAACATAATAAAATATCAATACTGTATCCTATCGTGTGTAAAAAAATTAGAATTTGCCAAATCTTCGAAAATTTTATAAGTTGGCTAGAGCAAAAAGTAATGCCAACAGCATGTGGTGTTCCCAAGCGGTCACCCATCCAAGTACTGACCACACCCGACGTTGCTTAACTTCGGTGTGATCGGACGAGAACCGGTGTATTCAACGTGGTATGGCCGTTGGCAAAGAAGATCCTTCTAGTAGGCTTACAAATCCATGACATTTTCCTCATTCTTATACCCCATGATCATGGTATGCAGATACTAAAAAAAGGGTTTAAACCAATGTATCTAGAATATAGGTATTCTAGGTGTATCTAGAATATAGGTATTCTAGGTACCTTGGTTTAAACGGAGAAATGTCAGCTGTTATCGTTTAAACTCCGTATGAAACATATTATGCTAAATGCAACCATATCTATAAGTAAACTTGGTTTAGCGCGAAACGTAGTGTTAGCATATGGCCCCAAGTAAACAGATTAGATCTGTCCATGATATTATATTAATTTGGTTACCTACAATTTTGGGGCGCATGGTTTACCCGATTTTAGGGTGTGATTACATTGAATGCGTATATTAAGCAAGTGCACGTCAGATCATGCATGACATGAGCTAAAAAACAAATTTTGAAAATTACCATTACAAAACGTTGTGACTTGCAAATATCCTGCTCACACTGAATGCAACCAGCAAGTGCAAGCGTCCAGGATTTTTTTTCTCAACATCTGCACGCTGCATGCTTGGTCATGCCACAAAGTAGGACATCTCATGTTTTCCTTCTTAGATGATATTACTACTCTCTAGAACTCTTCCCTTCGCCAACGGCCATACCACGTTGAATACACCGGTTCTCGTCCGATCACCGAAGTTAAGCAACGTCGGGTGTGGTCAGTACTTGGATGGGTGACCGCTTGGGAACACCACATGCTGTTGGCATTCTCTTTTGCTCTACTTCCAAAGTACTTCCAAATTCTTTTGCATTTAATTTAATATCAACAAAATAATTTTTATATAAAAATTTTTTATATAAAAATAATAAAAATTTTTATCATTTTTATATAAAATATTATTTTTATATAAAATATTATTTTTATATAAAAATAATAATTTTCCCCTTTTATTATATCCACCAAGTACCTCGTACTATTTATAAATTAGTTTCAAGTTTTGAGACTTTCAATAAAAATTGGGTAAACTAAAATTATTGTAGTTACAAAGTAACTGATCAACCCGGTATCCCTGGAAATATTTTTTATTTCTGTTTTTTTAATAGTAATATAATCGATAGTATTAATAATAATATTAACCTAAATTATATTATGGTATTATATTGGGTAATTAAATACTATTATTTTGGCGAGAAATGTCCCTAAAGACCCACATATTAAGCATTTGGACTAGACGGCAAAACATACCTAATAAAAGCATGAACCAGAATAAAAATCGTTCATATATATAAAATGTTTTCCGAGACCCGTGTTATTATCTGAGTTTTACCCTAAATATAATATATAGTATTTTTTATTCCCGTTATAACAGACTTTCAATAATATTAGTTCTTTTTAGTTACTCCACAGTATTTACCAACTACATATACTAAGTATACCAAGTAAATTAAGTTACTACGTATTATTTACTCACTATAATCCAGTGTGTAATTGAGACCCAAACGATAGGATATTCTTATGAGAGCTTCTGCCATTGTGGGACTGGACAAGAACTCATCCAACTGGTGATAAGTGCTACTGTTACGTTCAACACTTTTCACCCACTGTCTGCATCTCGTGTGGAACTGAAAAAACGGTATAAATTGATTTCAATATGTCGTTTTCGTTTACTAACAAAATCAGCAGAAAATATGTTACAGAATAAGAAGTGAATTATTATACAGTAACAGAATTGAGAGTAATTATACATCAAAAGATAATTCAATATTATTTAAATCAATTGTCTTATTCATTTTATTTTTAAAAATAAGCACAGATCGGGAGAGAAAAACTGAGGATTAAATATTATACTTTTTCTTTCCCAAACATTTCAACCAACATTTTGATTTGGACAGTATAGTATAAGTTGGAAATGGGACAGTTTTGGGCATGAGCCTGTTGTGCCTTCCCTCATGTTAAGTATTTGTAAACAATGTGATGAATGTGATGAACATTAGATAACATTATTAGAGTCCGAAATAGGTTATGCCTTTTTAGGTTCTCAGTTTCCCCAAATTTTCAGTCCTATAATAAAACCACATCATGCAATTTAGATGTTTTTATAACAAAATTATAATAAAAATAACACTAAGTTATTTCTAAAAAAGGAAATATTTACTTATGAGAGAAAATTTTGAACCAGAACCGAAAATAAAATTACCGGTACTTCAGAGTGCTAAAACTAGTTGAGTTTGAATAAAAAAGAGGGAACTAGTAATTTCTGTAATAGAAAATCAAATTATTAAAATTCGACTCTATTTCAAATAAATAAATAGGCCTACATACTTTCTCCAATGCTCAGTTAAAGCCATTTATCTTTCAATAATATTTTATTAATTCATTTCTAGAAATGCAGCACACACCACATTTATTTTCATCACGACAATAATGTCCTATAATCAGACAAATATTTATTTTGTATTATATACCTTAGGTCTTTCATCAATATGTACCTCAGAAACAAAAATAGAAAAGAATAGATTTGAAATGTCACATTGACGAATATACTGACCAAAATATTTCGGAATCTATACAATTTATAAATAGTGGTGCGATCAACAGAAATTCGCATCATCATAGTGGATTACTGTATATAGTGATTATAATCAGAGAGTGGTTTTGAAATTATACTGCAAGTAGACTACAGAAGAAAATAATGTCAAACTAGCTTTTGAATGACAAGGAAAACAGACGAAATTACACATTACATAAATCGAAAAGTTTAAATTAATTGAGTATAGAATCAGAAGCATCTTATTGCAAGGATAAACTTAATTAAGATAGAATCCGTAAGTTTAATTAAATTTCAAAACTTCTCTTAATTCCAGTTATCTTTCAAAATCACTTAGTTCTGATTAAATCTTGAGCTCTATTCAACATCTACTCTCACTATTAGCACCTAGTCACAAATGATCGGACTCATGTGCGCATCATAAGAAAAGGAAAAGTTGATGAGTAATGAATTATGTATTAAGGATATATTCATAGAAAACCCGTTGCCAACAGCAATAGAGGGAAAGAACAGTATTGTACAGTACATTTGAAAATATACATATTTATGACTATTTTGGAAAAAAAACAGTTATCATAAAAATGATAGATAATGAAACAAATAACAAATCCAACCAGGTCACCCGAAGACTCGATATAATTTACTAAATGCTCATGAGACAAAAGTAATAAATATATAAGTTAGATAAAATAAAGAATTTTCTCACCCTGAGTATTTGATCGTCCTTTTTTGAGCTTTCAAATCTAACTTTATATAATTCATCTGGAAATAATCCTCTAGCAAAGTGAATGGCGCTATCTTTTGTTCTTTGTTTGATGCTGGATCGGAACTGAAGTTAGAAATTGGAACAGTTATGAGACTGATATTTCAATTGAAATCAACTAATTTCCAAATGAACAGTTATGAGACTGAATTAAATTGATATCAACACATGTTCAAAATAAAAAATTCTGAAATCTTATTTTCAATAATAATTTTTTTTTTAAAGTTTCTGTTGAATAATATCGGCGATGTGTTTTTTATGTTGGTACTTAATCACTCCAAACCAATTCTCAATTATCTTTAAATAGTGAAAATTATTGAAATCAGAAAGCACAGATAGAAATAAGTGATCAACAGGAAACTAAATTGAACAACAATGAGTAGTACAATTCAATGCATTCAATTAATGAGACTGGTTGAGATTTATTAAAAAGAAGGTCACCCAAGGATACAGCCAGATGAACTGTCGAAGAGTTTTGCAGTAGAATATCGCACTAAAAAGGGTTGAAAAATATTATGGAGCCTACATGTAATTTATCTGGCAATATCAATATTCAGATTTGCTTTGAACTGCATCAATCTGAGAGTGTGAAGAATGAGAAGTTGAAAATACATCAGGAGCCAGTAAAATGATAAAATTAATGGATGAATCAAAATTGACAATAATGCATGTATAATTATTTTCATCAACAGAACATTTTTTGTTCTCTCACCTCATGCTGGAGTTCCGAATAATTGGATTTAAAAAAATGAGGATGCCGTTCCCTAGTGCGTACTGCCAAATTGTACATTTCCTCCTCCCCAATCATCGTCAGAGATTTTTGATTGTCTAATGGTAGATTTTCGGTCCAATTTTTGAAAAGTTCCACGGTTTGTTCATCCAAGTCACCTACAAATCAAGAGTTGGGGATATTATGTGAATAATAACTTAATAAAATATATTTCCCCATGAACTTAAATTTCTATTCTATCATTTAATATTATTGTTGGATGATAAGAGACCAATCAGTAGTTATGTTTTAAGAGAAGAGATAAACAATTCAAAAAAAAATGCATCACTATATTAGCAATGAATAAGCCTCTTATTTTCATTAAATCATGTAGATTGTCTAGAAAATAAAAATAAATTATACACTTTTTTCTATGTATTTAAATATTATAATACCTATAAACTATACATTCTATCAATGAGTAATGATAATGCACCTATAGAAATTGAAGCCTATAGATGATTAAAGAAGCCCATGATTAAACAAGTTATACAAATTTATAAAATTGATATGTTAAACAAATAATAAAAATATATAATTCAGTAAAATTAAAATTTCTTATAAGATTACTTTTACAATTGGGGAATAACTCTGTAATTTCCAATCATGAATGGCGGTAAGTTAATCCTACATTCAATAAGACAACAAAACATAATAAATGAAAAAACTACACAGGACATCCGTTTTTTGATCCATTGCGTTTACAACAGAATTACAACAGAATTGTACCTAATTAAATAATGAATTGCATGGTTTAAGTAGCAAGAAAAAATAGTGGGTTATCACCTTTTCCAATCATATGACTATATAAAATGTGGTGCCTTATCCTTGGTAGAATTTTTGAGCTGGCCTGTCTTGTATTACTATCCATAGTACGAGATCCATGTCTTATTAACAGCCATAATTTCACTGGGTGACATCCTGAAGGAAAAATAGACAATTATAAATCTGCAGTTAAATATGCTCACATTATAATTATAAATAGATTCTTATTATATATTCTGAAGGTGTTCGGTGGTGTTTTATTATTAAGATTAATAAGACATATAAAAAATAGCTCATGAAATTCATGATCTGAAGTGTTTCTGTTAAAGTCATCTACTCTATTCACTCATAAAAATCTGTTCTTTTTCTACTGGCTGAAATGAATTCAACTTAATACAAAACTCTTTAATATAAAAGCATATTACGTGTGATTTGGTTTCTATTATTCTATGTCTATACATAGGCCTAGGTACTGGTAATACACCTGTGATCTATACATAAATACACGGTGTGACTTTTTTGCATCAGGAATCATCAAATAGCCTCATAATAAATGTTTAATATTTTGTTTGTAGGCTATTATTGTGCTACACACAAAATAGGGTAAATGATTAAGATACCCACCTCGGATTCTCATTATTCCAAATATAATAAATGTATATTAACTTTTATATAATAATACTGTACCATCCTACATAAAAATTCACACCTGAGAATGATATTAATTAAATTTTTATAGTATTTGCAGTTACGCTAATAAATTTAGTGAAAAACTCCACTATCGTACTCGCATATATGAATAGTACTCTTCTAAATTATTACTGTTTACCTTCAGAAGATGGCTGTACCCTATATAGTCTGTTGCTAGTCTATGAGGTGTGTACCAGAGAATAATAAACAATCCGTATAGTTTTCTCTGGGTGTACAGTAGGCCTACATAGTAGTCGAGCTTATACCTACAGCTTCATTTTCATAGCTTATAAATGGGATATCAAACATAAGAGAGATGGGATACGTTAATTGATAAAACAAATTTTTGTTTATGAATAAATTAATTTACAATAAAATAAATTTTTGCACTTGCTACTGCGGTACCGGTACTTCTAGACAAATTTAATCGAGGTACCTACCTAAAAATAATTATATAGACCAACAATAATACACTGAAAATGGAACAACAAGTAACTTCATTTTTTATTATTTTCACCGACAAGATCTTACAGACACAGTCAAAACTCAAAATATTGGCACTTATTGGTATTGGTACCGGTATACCACTACGCAATTTCACCATAATGCGTCACGTCACGGTGTCAAGGATCATGGATAAAATTTAAATAGAATTTTCTGAGATCCAACAAAAACTACCACCTTTATTATTACCGGTACGGAACTGAATATTTCGCATCACACATACCGGTATTATACGCAATATATCAATCGACAAATAAATATTAGGCTTACATTTTGGAACAAAACTTATAAACGTCGTATCAGAGATGATGAAATATGGGGGCTCCAAAAGGGTTATATACAGGACCTCCGAAACAGGCCTACATTTACTATAAAATATTGAATATATGAGGTCCTGTTTTGAAATACCTTCATCCTTCAACCATTATAATTATACAATACCGGCACTTTTTTGCTAATTTCTTGAAATCGTCATGAAAGGTGGGCGCACTAACGCAGTTTCAATTTTGCTACACGGTGCTTACCTAGTCTATTAGATGGAAAGTTTCATATGACTTGAAGGATAATAAACCACGACTAATAAGAAAGTTAAGAGCACTCGCAAGACACGAAAAAACGAAACCGCGAACAAGCAACCATGAAATCGAAGTGAAAAGCAAGAAAATACCAGCCCCAGGAACACCTGTAACCTGTATCACTGTGCCTGTATGAACTTGTTCGCTTTCGTTAGTTTTGTTTTTTGTCGCAAGTTGTAGTGAAAATTGAAAGATCGATTTTATAAAATCACCTATCGATAGTGAAGTGATGCCGACTATCGATGTTGATTATCGACAGTGATGTGTTGCCGATTATCGATAGCCGATGAAATGATGACAGCTATATTGGCGGGTATTTTAAACCGAAAGTTACAGAAAGTTCATAACTTACGATTTTATTTGATTCAAGAGCAAAACTCGCCTCAGTTTACCTCAAATTTTTACCTATTTAAAAATTAATTAAACTAGTAAGTTTATACCAAAATATACATTTTTATAGAACCTTTTATTTCTGAACTTATAAAAGAAAATTAACATTAATTTTCATACATACTGTAGGTACCTACCGTACTTATTTCTCAGCACCAATAAATTTACAAAGCAGTTGAGTAGGCCACTTTATAAGCCTATTGTACTGACATTTTTTATTCAGTAAAAAGTTTTTATTTAATTTAACAAGTCATAAATTTGAATTGTTTTTATTATCGGTATCCTTATACAGTTAGTATAAGTGTCTTAGTATATAGAAGAACTACCAAATAATCCATCAATAGGCCTAAATAAGTTTACAAAGCTCCTAGTTATTTGTGAAATAACCCTTATAATAACCTAAAAACTTAGGCCCTTTGGACACTGAGCCACCATGGAAGCGCCACCATCAAAATTTGATAGCATTGCACACTACAGCCACCACTTGACTCATCACTCTAGTTCACTAGTCAACTCATGATCAGTTGAAGAATGGACGTGGAAGAAGCACGACTATTGGCATATGTTGAATAATATGATGAATAATGCTCAAGAAAAGTGGTTTTATAACTTACCAGATTTATTTTGATCATTTTCTGTGAGGTTATATTTTTTCAATGAAAAGATTTACCAGCTCCTCCAAGAATTTTTATTCACATCCCGGTCTGCATATAATTTTGAAAACATGTCCCATATAGCTAGTCTGCTTTCAACATCAAGAATGAACCTTTCTGTATCAAATTGTTTACTATGCATTATACGCCGACATCAACACACAACTGTACTGAACTTGATTTGAATTGAAACTGATCTGGAGATGATTTTCTGGTGGCTCTAGTGTGCAATTACAGATAATACTCAATGGTATGACATGGTGGCGCGACAGTCTGGTGGCGACACAAAATCGGCGGCTCGAGCCACCACATTCCTGGAAGCGCGGCTGGTGGCTCCAGTTTGCAGTGACAGATGAGACATTGCTACCACGTGGTGGCGCTTCCATGGTGGCCCAGTGTGCAAAGGGCCTTACTGTAGGTATGCAACTACCTATTCCTCATGTATAGGTAACAAAATAAAATTAACATGATTCATGAACATCATTATTCTGGAAAAAAGGTATACCGTATAAGCAATACTACTATTACTATATTACTTATAAGAAGTAATAATAGGTATTGGCATTGAGAAACGATAGCATAAGTTACGCTATTGTTTCTCTATGGTATTGGTATAAGACAATAATATTATATACCATATTTTTAAATTCTATAGGAGGGCAACTCCGACTGTATAAAATAGGTAATGTAACATAAGTTTAAACTACGCAATTTGAATACAATAGAAACCTGTTAAAATTACTAGTAGTTCTGTGAACAGTATACCTCGCGCTCAATGAGTTACATTGACCTGTTGTTATGTTTTCTCAAAAATTAATAAATAATTCATCAATTAAAAATGTCTAGAAAAAATCCTAAATAAACATAGAGCTTTCTGTACTATATCGTACCGTGACTTGTCGTCCCGGAATGTGAGTGTGAGCGCTGGTATCAGGTCTGGCTGCAACTGTTTACAACGTTCATGGAAAGATACAATTTTCAAGATGTTCAATGTTTTTGAACGGGTAGTATTATAGTCAACTGTCTACTAACGTTAATGGAAAGATACATTTTAAAGATGTTCGATGTTTTTGAACGGGTAGTATTATAGTCCACTAGACAGCTGATTTATGATGAATAATTCTATAGTCTGATTTTTACTCTAATATTGGCGTATGAAGGAGGCTCCTTTTTCCTTTTATATTATCCTTGAAATGCAAAATTTCCAAAAACCTTGTATATACGTCGACGCGCAATTTAAAAAGGAACATACCTGTCAAATTTCATGAAAATCTATTACCGCGTTTCGCCGTAAATGCGCAGCATGAAAACATATAAACATTAAGAGAAATGCCAAACCGTCGACTTAAATCTTAGACCGAGCGAAGTGAGGTAAATCTAGTGAGTGATCTAAATCTAGAATGAAATATTATTTGAGGCTGATGAAGCTTCTCCTCAGGAGTGAAATGAAATCCTCAATACACCAAGAAAAGTAAGTTTTTTCCAAATATTTAATTGTAACACAGTGTCTAAACTACAACCATGTTATTATTTGTCGTATCTCACCTTCAAACTCATACGGAGCTGTAGTCAAATTGGCTATCACCGAGTATGGAGTATAGGTGTTGGCATACCTCAATGGGTTTTCACAAATATCATGACATACCATTGTGTCTCCATTGAACATTTTCCGATAATCATCCATCAAAACATCAAAAAAGGTTCTATCACGTTCACTGAAATGTTTTTCTGAATGATAATCATTCTCAGATCCCAAACAAGAGACTACTAATATAAAACTGAAGAGAAATGGAAAAGATGGGATGAAATTGAGAGTACTAAGATGCATTGTAGTTTTCACTTGAAATTATTGCAGCTATATTACAGTTTTCAACCTCAACTTTTTTGACTTCACTTTCCTCCCACCGGTACTTAAATAAAATGATTATAGTTTTGTTGTATTTACTTCTGATACAAGTTTATCATTTTATGCAATTCCACTCAATATTATTTTTATTCACAGTTAATACAATTACTGTATCATTACTAAGTAGAACAAGATGTTGAATAATTGATTTGATATTCCATTAGTAAACAGTTCTTCATCTCTAAAACAGAGTTGAAATTGGAACGGTAGGTACTTTCATTGATTTTCCTGGAAGCATTCAATTTGGTTATGAAAAATATTCAACCGGTTATTAGTAGCCAACTGTATTAAAAACGATAGGCTACTTACTAAGAGTAGTAAGTTATTATACAACGTATTACTTACTACTGTCTATTTATGGTATAACTATGCTGTAAGTACACTATAAGTTCACTTTTTTCATTATCAAAACACCAAAATTTTACAATAAAATTCACTGAAAACCTAATTTATTGATGTAAAAAGTGGTTCCAATCACAATGAATATAAAATAATAATCAAGTTATTGAAAAAAACGCCACCGAACTAAATTATAAACGCCAAGCTGAAAAACTGAACAATACACGTGTATCTCAACCATTGACACTGACTCTCTTCGTCTTATTTTCAAAGCGAATGAAATAGAAGAGAAGAGAAACTTGGGGAGGAGAGAGTGAGTAAATACGAGAAGCCTCAGAGTATTTTGATCGACAATGGATTAATTATTATTTTAGTGTGTTGATATTTTAAGCAGTGATTAGTGCAATTCAATGGAGTTTTTAATTGAGTCTATTGTATTTGTAAAGCGGAACAATACAATCCAATGGTGTATGTTTGATAACTGCATCTGTAAATCAATGGAATGGTAATTTGAATTTTGATTTGAAAGTTAGTATAGGCATAAAGAAAAGATTAAGAGAAAAATGGGAAGAGAATAATGAATATTTGGTCTCGGTTAGAGGAAGTAACTGTTGTTTCAAAAAAATTGGCATTGTGTGGAGTATACTCAGGCGTACTTCAACAGAATCTGTCTGCTTTCAAAATAACGTTTTACGACTTTTCTCGTGAGTGAAAGCCATCTTTACACGTGAATAAGCATAAAGCACATTACCAATCTTCTGCACATTGCATCTTCTCCCATTTACAATGAATTAATACGTTATATTCGTCACAATAAATAGAATTGTGTTTTGTACATCTAGAGTCGTATTGAACCAATAGACTTATTCATGAAATCTGATGGAGTATAACATGTTTACTCTCACAACAGTAGCCTACTTACATGTGTGTAAATTCCGGACGCGTTTCCAGGCACTGAGGGATACAGAGATTTCTTAATACTCGACGAATTCGGAATTAGCAAAACGTAAGTATTATTTACAATAATTAAAAGTGGTTACAAAGCTGTTGATTTGAAAAGTAGGATGAAAAATTTGATTTTTTCATATTTGTTTTACAATTTTTTAATTAATACATAGATATCAAATAATACAGTGTAATAAATATTTAGTAAACACAAGGTTACAAGATAATACACGCTAAGTAAGTACTTAAACAAAAAGAGAGGACGATTGTAAAGTGGCATTGAACATCAAAATTCTTTCAGTAGGCCTATTTAAAGTCTTCACTCATGCATCATATCCACATTGAGGCAGTCGTCAGTCAGTGTACTTGGAGATGGCTCCATATCACATATTTCGTTTGATTCACTGCAAAAAATCGATAAAAACACATTACACACTTACAAAAAATGTATTAATATTTTGTAAAGTAAAAACTTTTGTTGATAACTTAGGTAGGTGTGAACGTGGTTTCAGAGTTATCCTATCATATTAAGCGAGAAATTTCTGAATATATTTATATATTTGGTTAATTTTATGGTTATTTATATGGTTAGGCTATATATGTCCACGGATCTCGAAAACGGCTCTAACGATTCTCACGAAATTTGAAACATAGTAGGTTTATGATATAAAAATTCGATTGCACTAGGTCTCATCCCTGGGAAAACTCGCTGAAGGACATGAAAAAGATAATAATTATTCATCCTTGAAAAAACAGATGATATTTTCGTCGTCTGTCGATAACATAAGATGCGTGTGCCTGTGTTGGAGAGAGACAGAATTATGTTCAGCTGTGTAATCAATCTTTTTGGACTATTTATAGTGTATAAATCAAAATTCGGGGAAGAAACAATTTTGGGCTGTGCCTGTTAGACCTTACCAAATCATTTTTAAGGCTGTTTGGTACACTTTCTTTTATTATTTAAATTGGATAATCTTTTTCAATATAATTGTTAGGATCATTATAAGAGTGAGAAAAAGTGGCAACTGAAATTTGTAAGTGGTCTAATAAGCGAGTTATGGGTAGTTGAAGTGCTAACTTTCCAGATTCTGTTTTCATTCCATATCATTAACGGTTTCGACTTAAAATTAAAAAAATGTATCTTTCCAAACTAAAACATTTTATTCCCCATATCGTTCATAAATAAAAAAGTATCATTTTTTGTGAATTCGATGACTTGTTCATTTTGACTTTAATCGCGAAAAAATGCATATTAAAACAAAGCCAACGATGTACTGAATGTATTAAAAAAAAACTACAATGGAAAATTTGAAACCGTTTATGATCTGGAAAGAAAACGGAGTTAGCACTTCAACTACCCATAACTAGCTTATCAGACCACTTGAAAATTTCAGTGGCCAGTTTTTCTTCCTCTCATGACCTTAACAATTATATTGAAAAAGATTATCCAATTTAAATAAAAATAAAAAGGTGTACCAAACAGCCTTAAAGAATTGTGTTCTGTTTATCAATAAAGAAATAACGAGCGAAGTTCGGTGCCCCGATATTAGATTATAATAGGACTAAGAGTAAAAACAAATTGAAATATCCTGCACAATTTACAGCATGAATTAAATTTTCAAACTTCAAGGATGCATATTTCAATCTCATCTCATCTGATGAGATGAGAATGTGAAGAAGCGTTGTAATTATTCATCTATAGTACTAGAATGTAACACAATAATACCATAGAGAAAATATAGCATAATAAGATATCCCATGATATAGGTTCTTTATGTTTCAAATTTCAAACCGATTTTTGTTAACTCAAGTCGAGTATGGTCGACTACTGTCTATTATTACTGTTTTGGCCGGGTGAGAGTGTAAGAACAGCACAGTATGAGAGACTACCAGCGTCACTTAGCTTCACTAAAATAATAGCTTCACTATTGGGGCTATCGGCTCGAATTAACAGTGAACTCTGGCCCTATACCATGGAATCTTCTAATGCTATACTTTTCCAATGATAATACTCAACAACAGATAAATCATTTACCTGTCCAATGAAGGCTCATTGCTGAATATCTCCGAATGCAGAGTAGTAGGCTTACTACTTTCCAAATCCAAATAATGATGGCGAGCCTCAATGGTTCTGTCAATCTCTTCTTTAATAAAGATTGTATGAGAATCCCCAATGCCACTCGAACTTATAGCTTGAATCTGTAAAAAGAATAGTTCGATAAATCAATGACTCCCTACTTCTAAAATTTGACTAAATATACTCCAATTTTTGATAAATTTATATCAAATTTCAAGTTTGATTCAGATGACATGAATATTAAAATTAGAGGTTGACTAGTGGTGAATAATATTGGTTGACTAACATCTACTATAGTCCGAGAGATTATTTTTAACACGGCTCTTTTCCGAAGACAGAGAGTCTACTCTTTCTTTCACCAATCACTCCCACCACCTATCAGCATTCTCCCTACTTTTGTGTCAGCATCCAATTGTGCGCAGCATGCTTACTCCACTACTCCACTTCACTGTCCATGTGGAAGGAGAATTGGTTTCCCCTCTTCATGTTAAACGTAATAAGTAATAACTCTCGCACTAGAGTGTCGTGTATACACTAATAGCCTCATTCAACTCTTCAGTTTAGTGCAATTATTGTATTGTAGATTACAAGCAGGAGTATAAGTCATGTTGTCAATGTACGTGTAGCTCAATTGTAAGTGATTTTCTGACAGTTAATCTCCGCGCCTGTGCGTTCAGCTACTCATAGATGTAATCCTCACCCTCACCCTAACTTATTAATTTGATTCATACTTTTATGTGGCGAGCTAATAGTGCAGAGTGTGTCACGTGTCGACAGATATAAATGGAACGGAAAACTAGTTTTTTTTTAATGTACATTCGAATCACATGAGGAGATTAAATACGATTGTATCAATTTATTCAAGTGTATAAAGTCTAAGCTGAAAGTAACTGTATATAAAGTATGAGCAATATAAAGTGCAAGATCCTATAGTCCGAGAGACATTAATTTTAACATGAGGAGGGGAAACCAGTTTCTCCTTCCACAGTTTGTAGGAGAGGAGTAAGCATGCTGCGCACAATTGGATATCATTGGATAGTTTATCATAATAATTTGGGAAAAGATCAGGTTTGGGCTGAGCCTGTTGCACTTTCCTAATCACAGCTCAATGATCTGTAATTGTATTAATAAATATGAATTATAGATAAATGTTAAAAACACTCATTGACATGGGCTACTAGTTGTTAAACTATTTTAAAGTTTTTTAATAATAAAGGGTGCTATAAGATTTTATATTGTTTTATTAAATAAATGTTAATATAAATTATTCTATGCATTTCATGAATTATAAACTGCAGAATTCTTCAACAATCTGGGGATGAGATGTGATTATGCTGATGTATGTAATTAATGTGTTGATGATGACAGAACTGAGAAGATTGGATTACTAATTGAATGCCCAGTCAATGTTCAATGTTCTGTAAATAATTATGTTGTACTGCATGAGTAAAAATGATGAATGTATGATATAGGCTAGTTATAAGGCTACTGTATAAAAGTAGTACAATAGTATAATAATAGTATAATAATAATAGAGTACTACTACTCAACTTCATAGAGCTACTGTATAATATAGAACCTACTGAATATTAATTAAATGCACAGTCAATTTTCTATGAATGTACTTATGTTTTGTAAATATATGATGTACTGTATGAGTGAATGATAAATTTATGATATTGGGTTATTATAGGGCAGGATATTGGATTATTATACAGAGCATTAGAACCTACTGAATGTTCTATGAGAAGGATAATATCCTTGACTTTGGTATTTGAGCGGGAGAGGAGTAGAGTACAATAGGAAAGTTTTCCTCCAATAATCCCCAATTTGAGTTGAAATTGATAGAAATACAACATAGGCCTACTTGCTGAGATGACTGACTGCTGCTCTGTTGAGGTTTGGCAGCTTTGGGTGTGCTGGGCTTCTTCTTTTTCACAGAAGACTTGGATGAGCTTCCAGAGCTGAGAGAAGTTCCGTAGCTGTTAGAACCGAAATCCATTTTCCTTCTGTGTGGAAAATCAAATTTATTCCGTTACAATCAAAACTACTGAAAATATAATCATTGTAATCTATTCATTATCAGACAGGATCAAGATGGAATAATTTCTCACCAGAATTATTGGAGCTATACAATATTTAATAGCCAGAAATCTCTTACCGTAATAATATATTTATTCAAATATGTAATAAGGTGGCCATCGTACGCAATTATTGATTATTTTCAAATAATTTCAAGGAATAGTATAAACTAGCTAAAGCAAAAGTTCTGTTGAAGCTGAAGATGCTTCAATTACAAGAACATGCTCGATCCCTATAAAGCCGCAGTGATTTCAAGCGTGACTATGCTATCTATAGCAAACATTACAGTTTTGTCATATTTGACTTTGAACCAAAAGAATTACCTCAATAGAGCTTCACTTTATACTGGATTTTGTTTTTTTTTTCATTTCTTCAAGTTGTAATTCAACAATAAGAAATGCTACTCGAAATCAGTAGATGTTAATTATTATAGTGATGTCTTGATTGTGATGCGTGTTTGTCTGGAGAGAAACAATGATATTGTTTCAATGAATACTAATAATATCGAGTGACCTGGCTGGCTCGGGTCTGGTGTCAGAGTTTTCAGGTCGCAACTGATCAATTTCAGGGCCTCTGAAATGACCTAACGACTGATTTAGGGTCATTGAAACTTTACAGTTTTCAATTGATACTGAGACAAACATATTTTTTATTACTGTGTTTACTTCTACTTCGAACTAGAAAAAAACTCACAAGTGAACTTCAACAATCATTTAAGTTATGTAGCCTATTATCTTGAGACATTGACATTTTATTTTTACATAAATCCTACAACACGGACTCAAATACTTTTGTCAAAGGTTTCTTAGAAATTACAAAAACCTAGAATAGATTAAATGATAGAAATAAGAAAGTAAATTTACCTCTTGGCATCAGATCTGAGAATTTCGCCATCGTCAGAAGACTCAGTTTCTTCGCCTTCACTGGAAGATGCCTCCACCTTTTCCAGTGCAAATAAACGGTCAAGGAGGAAACTTCGGTCCCGACTTGCCTTCAAGAGGCGCCGTTGCGTCGACCGTAATGTTTGTTGAAAACATTCATTCTCCTGAGGTTCAAAGAACACAAAAAAGTATTCAATAAATATAAATTTGAGTAGCCTAAGTTCATTTACGAGAATCTTCTTAGAAATGGCTAGATAGTTAAAAAAATGATAAAGATAAATGATTTCCAAGTAAATTTAATGTAAGAACACTTTCCTGAAATCTACAGAGTGGCCTAACTTACAGATAGTAGGCTAGTACCAAAATCAAAGCAAATATTGTATCTTAGACCAGCTTTCTTATATCTGCAGTATCACTATTATAAAAATTCAAGACTTGAATGGTGTTGAACAAATAACTAGAGAAAGCTGAATAACTTTTTGGTTGTGTCCCAACACAGACTCCTGAAATTCAATTTGCTTCCGTAGTCTAAAGTGGGCTAGGTCTGTAGATGCCGTAAGGTATCCAATGTGAATGATGATCAAGAAAAATGGGTAAAATTGTATTACAGACAACATTGGTCATGTTTGAATTGATCAACACTGTTAATTTTATTATTGCCAAAACGCTAGTACCGTACTGTTTTGATCTTGACATAGCACAGTTTGACATTGTTGATGCAGTAGTTGTGATACAAGTATAATACCTATTGATTTTGGGCCAATACTAGGTCTTTCTTTCAAAATAAATTTTCTGTGTCAAAAAATAAATGAAATGTATTATTTATAAAGGATACTTACATAGATGAGGAATTTGAGTTTTCTTTTTAAATTTTTATATTGAAGTTTGTAGTTGACAGTCTCCTCTTGGCTGTCATCGTCGTCTTCAGTGTTTGTAACCATTATTTCAAGTTATTTGTAGCCAAGCAAACACGAATTAATCAAAGTTGAACCGTAAAGTAACACAGATAACTGTTAAATTTCTAGATAAAATTAAAAACAACTGTATTTAGGATTTAATCAATATTTTTACAAGTAAACACAACCTATAAATCACCAAGGCAGCCGCCGACACAAAGCATGAAAGCAATAACAACAATACAGTAACCGGAACAGGTAATCTCCAAACTCAAAGTAACCGTTAACTCGCTGTTCTCAGTAACTGCTACTTCTATATTCAGCGCTTGATTTGAATTTTTTTAGCAGCACATTAAAGAGAATGTAGTTTTATTTTTCAATTCAATCGTTCCAATAATGTTTTAATTGTGATTAATGAATATTCTAATTATGATGAAATATTAATTTCAATTGAATTAGTAAAAAGTAAATTAGTATTCCGTATTCGATAATAATTTATTTAAATTACTGTACCACATAGAAGGAATTTCTTTCTCTGTGACTATACTTCTTAGCAGCTGTCATTTTCATATTTTAGAGCACATTTTTCATTTTGTCATATATCAAAGACCTTAAAGACCTCTTCAAGGTCTTTGTCATATATATATATATACAGAGATGCCTACAGGGGGGAGGGGGGTTACCGCAGACTGCGTCCCTAAAATTCTTGGGGGGGGGGATTAGAAATCAAATCTTGGGAAGGGAGGTCCCAAAAAGGTCAGAAGTGTTTTGAATTACTGAAACGACACTTTTTGTGCCGGTTGCACAACAGGCGGTTAAATTTTAACCTCGATTAATTCCAACGAGAACCAATCACGGTTAAAATTTAACCGGCTCTTGTGCAACCGGGTCTTTGTGTTTTCAGTTTAAGGTGGGGGGTACGGTAGTAGCTGAATCTCTTCTAATGTCAGGGGGGGCCCACTGGTATATAAATTCACCTTCTTATCTAAATATTCCTTCATAATACTGTGGAAAAATACACACATGCGTCATTTATTGATTAAAGTAGGAAAGAGGGAAAAAAGAGCACAGTAAAAAATGTGAATTATAAAAGGAAAGAGTAAGGAGGTAATGGATTGAGTAAAAGCAGTCTTCTCTAGCTGGCCTTCAAGTTTTGTTATGGTAGGAGTGTTATTCTTTAAACTCAAACATTGTGGTTGAATTAATAATCATTCTGAAAATTGCAAATTACAGAAGTCATAGCTCCAAAATGACATAAAGGCTTTTGTAATAATCGAAAGTTGGTAGGTTTTATCTAGTAGGATTAAATGAGAAAGACAAACATTTACTGAAAATATGTTTATGTGAATTATTAAATAATCACATCTCTCTATAACATTGAACGAATTACAATAAATAATATTATAAAATAACACTTTCTGATGAACTCATTCTTTTGAATAGCATACATAAATTACAAGTGAACTACACAATTTGAACAACATTAATTTGATGCATGGCTTACTCATGATAATACTTAATTTGATAGGCTTAGTGAATGGTCAGCAATATCCAGTTGAAATTACAACAATGAAATTGTAAAATTCATTGACCAATCAGAGCGAGCAGAGTCTTCTGGAAGTCACCATCCACATCACCCTGTTAAATAAAATAAATAAATATATTTGAAAAAATAT
Source organism: Nilaparvata lugens (assembly GCF_014356525.2). Taxonomy (NCBI): domain Eukaryota; kingdom Metazoa; phylum Arthropoda; class Insecta; order Hemiptera; family Delphacidae; genus Nilaparvata; species Nilaparvata lugens. The sequence goes on along the minus strand of NC_052513.1, from coordinate 29,213,385 downwards.
TCCAAGCAAAAAAAGATTTTAATTGTCACACAGATTAGTAGTAACAAGAAGGGGAAATTTGAGAATATGCTAATGAAAGTGTCAATTATTTGAAATATGAGACCTAGGAATGGAGATTGGCGTTTCTATGCTTTGAAAAAACTAGGAAATGAAAATGAATTGTGGAAAACATTAAAATTAATGAGTTTTTTTTTTTTAATATTAGTTTGAAATAATGTAGTTTATATGAAATGGTATGAATGAAATGTATTACAAGCACTGATGAGGAAATTCGTCCAATCGTCCATGAGAAATTAACACCAATAACAATCATACTAAACCTTACATACAACCAACAGTTCTCAAGTATTTTAGAAATGATTCCAAGAGGGGATTATAGAAGCGAAAACAGGTGAACTAATCACTATGATAAAAAGTGAAAATCACTATTGTTTAAAAATGTATACAAACCTGGAAGCAGAATATCAAACTCAAAAACAAAGTATGGCTTCATTTAATCTGAAACTGCACCTGAGTCTGTCCAGAATTTTCGTTTCTACCAAGTTAAGGTTCTACTAAGGGTATTGAGTGGAGCTATTCTGATGCCCCTTATAGCTGAATCCACTTGGTAAATGTATGTTTAATTGGTTATCTCTCTTACACCAGACTTGGCAGCAAGGTAACAAAATTTATTTAAATTATAATTTCTGGATAAGCCCCATTTTATAGTTGATTACCAGGTAGGTAGTTTAAAAGTATGGATCACAACATACAAATGATGAAATGAGTGCACCAATTGAACGTGAAACTTATTTTAATAGAATTACAACATAAAATTAAATATAAAAATTTGAACAGTGCTTTATTCTGTGCTGGATTGTATGCAATTGATTCATGGGCCACCAATGAGTGCTACTAGTGCTTTCTTGTAATCCCCCGATGTTTCACTCTGCAAATTAAAGAAAAAACTACTGAAAATTGTTGGCCTACATAAGTATTTATTTCAAAGTTATGGAACAATTTTATAACTTAATGGTTGAGAAAATCAGGCCATACTTATACGCATTATTTGATTACAAAAGAAATATCAATAAATATAATTTTGAACTAGTAGATTATGAGATATAAATAAAAAAGAAGTACAGCTAACTATCATACAGTCAACTCAGATCACTATTCAACAACTCATCAATTGAAATATTACATTAAAGCCAGTTTTTTCTCTAACTATAGCTAAAGTTTTTCAACTTGTAAAAATATGACACATCAAACAATCTCAATTATTAATGTGATAAGTTCTCAAGTTTTCAGGATAATAAATTTAACATCGTTATAAGTTTATATGTAATATACATTTCACACCAAATATTTTCTTTTTTCACTAGCATAACTTATTTTTAATTCGTCAAGTACAAAACTATAAAATACCGATGCTAGTGACTAACAGTAAAGCTTCTTGATATATGATTCTGGTGAGAATGAACTAATTGGCATGGATTTGATAAATTATAATGTTAAGAATGCTTGAAAAAGTAACTGAAAAATTAGAGACCTAAAGAGCTCACAGAGAACACGCATGGCTCTCTCCTTCTGGCAGTGCAAAAAGACAAGTCATTGTGTTTTGTATATTTATTCTTACAGTAATAAATTATAATAAATGTTCAATTAATTCAACAAGTCATGTTGATTGATTCTGATTCATTAGTCAATTAATCCGTTTAACTTGTGTACGATTGAGAATCATTCATTTTTACAAAATAGATTTCAAATTAAAAAATAATATACATCTATTCATTGTAATCAATGAGTAATAGTTGGATCAATATTTATCTGACCAGTATTCATCGATTAATTCAATTTATTTGTGGAAGAGTAGGCTAATAAGTTCTTGGAACTAAATAAGTTTTAAAATTTCTTGGAAAATAAACAATATTTTTTTCTTCCTTTCTTCAAGCACAAAATATAAAAGTGACTAGAAAATTAGAGTTAAACACAGTATTCAAAGATGTTATAGAGATTTTTAATTATGAAATAAGAACACAATATATGTTTTCCAATAGAAAGGACAACATAATATTGTGATTTTATTTCATCCTAAAAAAATTAAAGTTCTGAACCGCCTATTTATTCTGAAGAGCCGTTTATGAATAAATATATTTTTCAAAGTTATTGGAATCAAACTAATTAACGTACCTTGACAACACTCTCCAGTGTCTTGTCATATAGCCTCTCGTACTCTTGCTTGATATTGCCGAGGTCGATTTCACTGCGACTGACAATGATTCTGATCAGTGTGTTGTTATCAGTTCCGAAGCCTTTGACAGCATTGTGCAACTGTTTGGCCAAATAGGTGACTGGACATTGCACGCATTCCACTGTTGAGAAAATTGGAAGATATGAGTCAGTTAATGACTAATGGCAAACATAGATTGATCAAATCGTTTTGTAATGTTCTTTGGAGTTGTAGTACAAATATTTACACTTTATCTGTTTGTATTCATGTTGAAACTTATTTCTTGAAGTAAAGCTGATCTAAATTTAATTACTATTGAAAAAAGTGAAGCCCAGAGAGCTAAAGTAAAATTTATGTAATAAAAAAAAAAATCAGTGAAGAATAATATACTGACAATATTTAAAAAAAATGAACAATGTAATGCATAGTCTAACCCATGATAATGTAATGTAAAAATAATAGAAAATCTAGAATGGATTTATCGATTTGTGACTATTGTTTATCATACGAGTATTTTCAAAGTTATAAATGAAGAGACTGACCTATTTTTACAGTTTGAACATTTACGAGTGATCATCGTATGTACGTGAGTACAAATATCATGTGAAATTATTTTGATGAAGGCTTTCATTTATTGACTCAAGTTCTAATACTGAGTAGGCCTACGTCATGCCACGTATTCAAATGTATTAAGCACACATGCATTTTATTTGCAATGAGTTTATTTAATTCATTTACAAAATGAAGGTGATACTGTTACATAATAATTTTTAATCTCTCATTTATTGACTCAAGTTCTAATACCGAGTATTTCTTCTCACGTATTCAAATGCTTTGAGCACACATAAATTTTAATTAATTTAATTCAATCACCAAATGAAGACAATACTATTACATAATAATTTCCAATCTGAATCATCAAGAAATCAATGCAACAAAATAATCAAATATAATTACACAACACTTCTGTATTTCTAAACATAAAATTGAATATCCTGATTCAATGCATATTGAAATTCATGTGTGCTCCAACTTATCGATGATTACATCAAAATTCATCATCACTTTCAATAAGATTAAATTATTTTCAAATGGAACAATTGAAACTGTTAAGATTCCTTGAAAAAGAAATCATTCTTATAATTATTGATAACAGTTTCTATTTTTCAATAAATAGATTTTAAGTTCCGATATTCATTCTATTGAAACCTTATCAAATTTGAAAATTATTTCAAGTTTGACTGATTACAAATTGTTGATTAGATTACTTACCAACTCCAATATAAGCATCCAACAGTGAGCCAGATAGTTCATTCCTCAGTGACTGTTCTATTGTTCTGCCAGCCAAATTCTTGTACTCCTCAAACACAATCCGCAATTGTTCATAGCTGTCGTGTGATAGAATTTTGTTGAACACCTCCTCATCTGTTCCAAGCTTCCCTTCACCTGAGGCAAGAAAAAATGCTTAAATTTTAGTGACTGTCAAGTGTTTGATCAAGAAAGAATCAATCCTGTTCAAAAGGCTCATATGGTTCAATTTCAGCATGTCAATTACAGATTTGTGAATAATTAATAATCAGTAGAAATAAGGTAAACTCTGATGGAAATCAACAACAAATACTATCATCAAGAAACAAACATGGACAATTTTATTAGAAATTGCAGTTAACCAACTGCTGGAATATTATTACTGTACTGTATTATAATTATTTTAAATATCCAATGAAAGCTAAACTAAACAGCAGAAAAAATTTGAAGAATAAAACTGCCCTAAAATTGTGCATTTATTGGATATTTGAAATTATTATTATGCAGTAATAAGAAACAAACACTTGAAAAATTTCCGAGATCATAGATTATACATAAGTAACAAATTGTTCTCTCTGTTTCTATGAAATATTATGTGATATTTAATGGAAAATTGAAAAATTTCCGAGATCATAGATTATACATATAAGTAACAAATTGTTCTCTCTGTTTCTATAAAATATCATGTGATATTTAATAGATTTAGGGTTAATTATTATATGCAATATTAATACCATCATTACCATTACCGTATGTAGGTAGGCTAATCGTACAAATTTGAAATATTCAATAAATACCTGCATTATAAAGGAGCTGGGCTTCTTCTTTGGCTTTTTCTGCAGACACTACTCCTGGTTCATCTCTCACTCCCTAAAAAATATGAATTGAATAAATTTTTGATATTTTTATCAACAAAAAAATCTATAATGGGAATATTTTTTTCAACCAATAACACCTGCATTTACATAATTCTTGTAAACAGAGAATGGAAGCCCCTTCACACTCTACCTTTACAGGGAGATAAAGTCAACCAACATTTATAATAGAAATATTTTTTCGGCTGCCGCTCTTTAGAAAAAATTTGTATGGTTTGTAAAAATGTATTGTAATCTATATTTTCTCAATTCATTGTCGGTCAATTGTCTTTCAGCTTTTTAGTGCTAAAGTCACTAGGTCTGTTTTTCTATCTATAGAATACAGCATGATTGAATTTTTACAACATTGGCTTCCTTTTCTATCATACTCACAGTAACTAGGAGAGTAAGGAATCTTCTGAAGTCCCCACTTGTTTCAGTACAAATGTGCTCTGCCAGAGGTCTGTCATATACTGTAAAGAATAAAATATGATTAATAGTTTTTTGATTTGATCTGTCATGAGGAAACAAACATAGACAATTTCAATAGAAATTGCAGTTAACCAACTTATCATAGGTTTTGCTTAATGAGCTGAAGAGTTCAGAATGAAGGATGTGTTTTATGTGTGGGATGTGTGTTATGTAGGATGAAAACATGCAGAATGTATGACTCCTTAGAAAGTAATTGAAAATGGCCTAGAAATTTCTATTTGTGTATTTTTGTTTGATTTCAATTATATTTATACAAAATGTAGTTTAATATGATACTTGAAATTGATAAGAATGAAATAGGAGTAGTCTATAGTGAGATTCAGGTTATAAAGTCAGCATCTGATGAAAATTGGTTTGGTATCCTTTATCTGAAAAGCAGATAGATCTACCCTTTTCCAACTCTGCACCGTTGGTACTACTGTAAAAGTGAAAGAAGTGCTTCATAAAGTTAAGTAATTACCAATAGTTCAAGTTATATTATAATTAAATATAATATATTTGAGAATTTATCATTAATTATAAGAATCAACAATCAATATCAGATCAAATGTATACCGTGATGCATTGAATCACACGAGTAATATACCGTACTTAAGGAGGCGGTGGAAAACAAAAAGTGGCAACAATGCCTTCCTATTATTTCCACTGACTTAATAATTAAATCTCACTATAGGTTGATTCGTTTTTGTCCTTGAATCTCACTACATATTGCGTGAAATACGCAGAAAAAGTAGAACACAGCTCGATAGTTTTTATCCACGCCAAAGCCTGTCTCAGTTTTGGGAGATCGAAAGTCAAAGCTATTGATAGAAGATTGGAAACGAATCATGGAACAAACTCAGTTCTTTGCCTTACTAACTTGCTATTTATAACGGTTATTTATGTCTGACAGTTTGAGCATTAATTCCTCAAATAGAGCTTCAAAGTGGGATTCTTTCTCCTTTTATGTTCCACCCTTCCTTTCATCTACATCCTTCAACTTTCATTTTCAAAGCTGGAGTATCTTCCATATGATCTCATCATATGACAACGTTTGTGTCTGCCTCTACTGATTAAGTAAAACTCATCACATCAAAATAAATATAAGATCTAAAGCACACTTCTTTGATTTCCTAAGAACAAAAATATTAATAGAAAATCATTTTGGCTAATCTTGGGGCGTCCCAGCTTTAATTTCATGACGAATCGTGAAGGTCGTTACATAACGTGACACTTGGTTATAATTGGTTACATAACTTAATTGGTCTATATAACTTAACTTGGTTTGTGGGAATCAAAGTGTCATGTTATACCTCGCGGCCTTCACCTTTGCTCTTTGTATATTCATCTATATCGGAATAGAAATAGTCTTGAGCGAATGCCGGTTTGTTCATCCCGAATTTTGTGATAGAATACTTCCAATAAATGAATGAAGAAAAAGATAATCTTACTTCCTGTTTAATAAAGAAAATAACAAAGAAGACGAAGAAAATAATACACTAGATGACGAGACATCAGTTCTGGTTCTACTTGAGATGTTTGGAGCTTTTATTTGCGATGAATCATACCTCTGTTCATGAGCCTACTCATTACTTCTTACGACTGAAAAACTAGTTCCAAACAAGATGCAGTATTATGTAACAGAGAGTTCTCACTTATCCAGTATGTATCGTCAATTTCCTGTATTTCAGCTTGCTGTCAAGTTTTAATCTATATAGATTAAATAATTTCAGATGACTAAACCTACAAACAGAGTGTTAATCATCACAAAATAGAATATGAGATCCCCATCTCAATTAAGATATCATGAAATATGACATATTTATGAAATATAATAAAATATGAAATCGCCATCACAGTTATGACTTTTTCAACTAAGAAATTGCATTCAAACAAGACATATTACTATTATGCTCAGGACGGAGAGGGAGGTACAATGAAATCTTCCCAACCTAGCGTGAACGAATAATATTAATTCTTAAGGGAGGGTTTACACATCTTCATAGAATGTGCAGCAGACCATACTAACCATTTGAAGCCCAGTCGAACTACTTGTTTCTATCTTTCATTTTGCCGTTCTGTTAAGGTCTACCTCTTCTTCTTCTTCGTCTTCTTCTTTTCCATCTTCTTCGTCTTCTTCTGCTTCTTCTTTTCTTCTTCCACTTCTTCTTACTCTTCCTCTTGACCTCACTCTTCTGCTACATCTTCCACCTTTTTCTACTTCTTTTTGGTCTTCTTCTTAACACTCTTCCTCTTTCTCTTCTTCAACCTCTTCTCCTTTTTTCTCTCCTTAAACTCTCATTTTCTTCTTATTACTCTTCTACTATATCTACTTCTTCTGCTTCATTTTATGAATGTATGAATAAGTAAATATCATCATCTCCTTGTTCTTCTTCTTCTACTCCTTTTTATTTCGTCTCCTTTCTCTTCTTCCACCTCTTCTCCTTTTTCCTTCTAGCTCTTATTTTTCTTCTACTTTCACCTCTACTTCTTCTCTCTCTTCTTCTTCTGCTCCATCTTGTATATAAATGAACATCATCATCTCATTGTTCTTCTTCTTCTCCTCACTCATTTACTTCCTCTTCTTCCCTTTTTTCCTACCTCTCTTTTTCTTCTACTTCATTTTTAATTCTTCTCCTTCTCCTGTTCCCTTTTTATCTCACGAATGAATGAATAAATGAATACTATCTTCTTCTGCTTTTCCTCCTCATTAGAACATACATAGAAGCGAGCGATTAGTGTTACTCACGCCGCCAGTAGGTGTCGACGATCTCCTGTATTTCGGCCTTGTTGCGGGTGCAGAGCACTTCGATGACGGCCTGGTCGTCGGTGCCGATGCCCTTCATCGCCTTGTGCAGGTGGTGCGCCAGAAACTCAAACGGCGGCTGCATCAACGCCACTATCACACTCTCAAACTTCCCGCCCAGCTCGCTCTTCAGGTCCTCTATCAGGTTCTGCAAAGTGCAACACAAATTGGGGTACAGTTTAGAAGGAGAAGATTTGAACAACCTATTTGGTTTGTTCGGAAAGAAAAATAAGATAAATCTATTAACATTTATAAAGTATGAAAATAATCTCGAGAAGGAAAAAGACAGACCGAGAATACGATAGGAAGATGAGATCAGGGATGATTTAATAATAAGGATGAGTTATAGAGAATGGAGAAGATTTATAGAGGACAGAGATGCTTGGAGGAATGTTGGGGAGGAGGCCAAATCCCACAATGGGCTGTAGATTATATAAGAAGGTATGAAAAGAGAGAAGATGAAGAATTATTCCGAGTAGAATACAATTTTTCAAAGATGAAATGAATGTTCGATGTGAAATATGATAAAACAAATTGGGAAAATAAAACTCTATTATTTGGGGTTGGAATGAAATTAGTTTAATGTGATTTAATGATTTAGATAAAATGGGTTGAGTGGTGAAACTACTTCAAGAACATGATAATGCATTGTGATAATTCCAAGTAAAAAAACATGGAAAGTATACACATTTTAAAAAACTGATTGGATTTAATAAGGAGTAGGATAACCAATATTTCTAGTGGGAAAACATATCTAGTTGTTCATTACACTCGACATAATAAAAAATAAATTGAATTAAATAATGTTGTTTAATGATGGAGCTCCAAGAACATTGGGAGATTTTCTGATAAAATTTGAATGTGTTTGTATGATTGTATATCAATAATGCTGAGCCATTAATTATAATTAATTATACATTTGAATTGAATCTTCAACTGATTTTTTGTGTAAGGCTGGCCACTTATATGTTATTAACTCTTTGTTAGTCTTTTCCTAGTGTTCTGAAATATTCTAATTCGAAACAAAAGCGCTCACCCTTCCATACTCGGATGTGAAGAACTTGGCGATCTCCTGCCTCTGTGCATTTGTCCTGGTTGTGAGAATATCGATGATGGCAGCCTCGTCAGTTCCGAAGCCCTTCATGGCGGCTCGCAAAGCTTGGCCATCCTCAGATGCACTGAATCCGTCTTTCGGGACAACTGTTGGGATTGGCTGCAACAAAGTACAGCAAAAATTATAACAGAATTCTAACAGGTAGGTTAATGTGAAAAGCTACTTATTTAAAAACATGGTATCACATGTAACCCTATAGAGCATACCTTCAGAATGTTCATTCAACACCACATAGCACACAACTTAAAATTGGTTTCAATCAGATTACACGATTTTTACTCAATAATAGCGAGAGAAAAGGTAGTATAAGAAGATATCCCGTGTAGGTCGTTGATGTTCCAAATTCCAAGCCGATTACGTCGACTACTATATCTATTATTACTGTTTTGCTGGTGTGAGTGTATGAACGGGCACAGTATGGAGACTACCAGCGCCACATAGCTTCACGAAATAGTACTGGGATTATCGGCTTGAGTTAACATTGATAATTGAACACAAACGCCCTTTACCATGGAATATCTTCATATGCTGTTTTCTCATAGATAAATTATTTACCTGACCAATGAAGGCTCATTTTCTCTTTTCTCTATGAAAATAGTAACCGGTCAATTTTCAAAGATTGCTTTTGTATTGTATTTTCAAATATTGGATTGTAATTAAGTATGTTATTAGCAATGTTTTTAGTTAGTCACCTTGGAATTAGTCATGCTTTTTATCCGTACTATCTCTTTGGCAGAATAAATTATTACAGTATTATAAGAATTCTGTGACCCGTATTTTATATATAGAATCTGGTAATGGATAATGGATGAAATATACTTATATGAATATACTTACTGTGTATGCCATATTGGAGAGTTGTTAATAATTGTTCAGTGCTCTTAATCTGGAACAAAGATATAACTCATTCAGTGAATACGATATTATAAAAATTATCGTAGAAATAAGAACATATCAAATGTCTTTAAATCCTTGAGATGAAGCAATTAAATGATAAATTACTTATTCTACACTGAACGATTCTTCCATATTATATGACTGTATGTGTGATTGAATCACTGGAATACAGTAAATTAAATTGTTTCATCTATTATTTATATATAGGCCTATATAAAAGCGAAATGGCACTCACTGACTGACTGACTCACTCACTCGCCTCACTCGCAGAACTAAAAATCTACCGGACCAAAAATTTTCAAATTTGGTAGGTACGTTCAGTTGGCCCTTTAGAGGCGCACTAAGAACGGATTTGGAAAAATTTCCAAAGATACGCCCAAAATCTGCGTTTTTCCAGCGTTTTCTCAGCTTTATCGAGAACAAATGAACAGAAAATGTTCAAATTTAGTACAGAAGCTCAACTAGAGTGTAATAATGTTGTGTCAAAAGGAATTTGAATTAACGCCAAAGATAAACCCAAAATTAGCGTTTTTTTAGTTATTTCATCAAGTAATTGACAGAAAATTTTCAAATTTGGTACAGAGGCTTAGCTAGGATCTAAAAATTTTGTGATGAGGTGAATTTAATATTTCACCAAAGATACGCCCAAAATCAGCGTTTTTTCAACGTTTTTCTCAGCTTTTCTGCGTTTTCTCAGTACTTTGACTTTCTGATGGAATGAAGCATGCTCAAATGAAAAATGCAGGCGAGCGAAGCGAGCCCGCTGATCTCATTTCTGGACGATCCAGTCGGGGGTACAGGGGGCGGAGCCCCCTGGCTAGACGGATACGGCGAGCGAAGCGAGCCTGACGGCTAGTACTCCTATAAAATGACAAATTGCATCCTTCGAGACCAAATTCAATCATATATTCACAAAATAAATGCTGACACTGTAGTAGTAGTAAAAAATGAACATTATAAATGAATTGTGGATTATGAAACGAGTTTTTTGGGAAAGAACATGAAGCTGGTAAAGATAGGAATACACTCAGTGTAAGGGCCGAAACATACGAGGCATCTTTTCAGACGTGTTGGCATGGCAAGATAGGAAAGGAAGCTCTCCCATTGACTGAGTTGGCGTATCGAGAATCAGCCAATAGGAGAGCTTCCTGTCCTGTGAGAAGCGCCTCGTGTGTTTTGGCCCTAATCTTCTCCTATCTTTGATCGTACTCTTCTCTTTTGAATGCGTCTGGGGAGAGTGTGGGAATTTTGCGCGCGAGCGTAAGCGTGGCGTGCGAAAGTGACTGGAGTGACCTTGTAATAGTAGTGTGTGTGAGCTTTTGAGAGATCGGCACAAACTATGTGATGTTGGGAGTCTAGTGAGAGAGGAAAAGAGAAGAGAGCGAAGAGAAGACTGAACAAAAACGCTGTAATGAGAGAGGCCTTGAGAGGTGAATCCTCTGAGCTTCATCTCTGCAGTAGTTAGCCTGTATTGGCGGAATTCCAAATTGCTAGAATGAGAAACCAAGAGTGAAGGAGGAGTGAGATATATTATGGTTTGAGATAGGGAATTAGATAGAAAGATAGAGTGAGGGAAGAGAAGTCTATAGAAGAAAATGAGATATGAGATTGACTGGCAACTCGCAGGATAAGAGGGAAAGGAGAGAGACTGGAGGATGATTATAAAATTGATATGGAAGGTAGATGAGTTAAATCAGAAGAAGAATAAGATATAATGAATATCAGACGACTAAAGAGAGAAAGAGATACATAGAGTAAGAGACTGACTGGCGTCTGGAGCAGAATAAAGTCTTCAAACGGTTCAGTATTGATCGAAGTGCTATTCCTTCCAAAACAAAATGACAACTCACTGTTATCATAATAAAGGGCCTTTTAAATCTGGATGTACTGGAAATCACTTGTATTTTTATTTAGAAAAATTATTATTGATTGATAAGAAAATAAGGACATCGAATAGGGTTGTGCTGAGATTATAAATATGATTCTCTGGCATCGGGTCAATTATTGTCCTTTATACTTTGCCTCTGATCCTGAGTCTGAGATAATCATGAGTGTTTTTTACATGAGGCAAGTTGCTAGTAGGATAGTATATTATCTAAAGTATAGTTGATTGTATTATATCTTTAGGAAAGCACTTGAATTTAAAAAAAACACTTTTGGAGTGAAATGCACTTACTTTGGTAGTGACGATCCACTACCACTGACGATCATTCCAAAAGTGTTTTTTAAAATTCAAGTTTAATTTTAACAGTGAAAAAGTATGGATATGCAACAGAGTAGCCTAATCACACTTGAATTTTAATCAAGATAAAGCAATAGTAACAATGATAAGTAGTAGGCCTAAGATTAGTTTATTTCTGTAATTATTATTATTATTTCTGTGGGCATGCAAATTCAATTTAATGGGTTTTTTCTAATTAATAAATTTGGTTAAATTTATTAATTGATTGTTCTAGAAAAGAGGATAAATGATTAGTTAAATACTATTTTCTGGTAGCTCTAGCAGAATTTGTACATTGATAATAGTATTGTAAGATTTCACATTCACATCCCTTAATAGGCTCAATTCACTGCCTCACAAAAATATAAAGTAGACACTCAGAACTGTCCTATATTTTAGTGTATAAGCTTGAGAATATCTAGCAGTGGTTAGACTGCCATCACCAACTGTGAATGTAGGTCAATGACTGTTGAATTGGTCTGGAGATGTTTCAATTTGATAATCAAGTGGGCCTTTCAAGACAATATTCAAGTCAATTTTATAATACTTACTGGATAAAAAGACTAGATATTGTCCAACCATTGATTTATTAAAAAACGAGACACCGGATTCGGTTGTAACACCATTATCAATCTCTGGTGAACTTTACATTACCCCACCGGTATCTTGTTTTTTAATAGATTGTGTTTCGACAATATCTAGTTTTTTTTCAGTATGGATAACTTACCACCACAATATCGCCTAATATATGAATGAAAATATCATTTTTATTATAAATAATATGACCCACACAACTATTCAAAAAGCTTCTAATATATCTCAATATAATAATGTAACCTACCACTGAAAACACAGATCACCTTTATTTTTATTATTCCTGTTCAGAAATTATTGGTATAATCTAAAGCAGAACAGAACCATACTATTCAACACTATCATAGCAACTGAATTTTCCAAATAGAGTAATTTTCAAATAGCGATGAAAGTTGCTGACACAGTTTTCGTGACCTTCACCTCTCATTTGACAGTGATTTTCTCAGCAAATATCCGTTTAAGTTCAACCTGGCAATTAGGAAAGCAGAAGCTTTAAAACAGACTTTTATGAAGGTTTTAGAGCGAGAATAAATGCTTCAGGATGTGCAAGCTGTCAGTCAGCCATCAAAAGTTTGACAATGTACTTCTCTTGTAAAACTTTTATAACTTTTTTTATATTTTTAGTGCAGTCAATCAACAGGAATAGAGTAGAATTAGAAGAAGAGTAAATGAAAAATTTGATCAAATAAGAAGCTCAGAAGTCAGTCTTAAACATATATTTAATCAGATTATAATGAAATAATTATTGAGATTAATATTCTTGTCGTTGCTTACTACAAGAGTACGGTAACATTTATCAGATAAAATCATTCACCATGAAAAATTCTTGAGAAAAAACTTTTTGTTTTTGAGTGATGTGGGAAGTTTTATTAGAAAAAATTAAACATTAATATGAGGGGTTGATATTGAGACTAAAATATTAAATCATCTTCCAAGATGATCATGAAGTGATTGGGAAATAATAATTGTGATTTTTGTGAGTTTTAAAAATATCTAGGCCTAACTTATTAGAATAAGAACGTTTTAAATAATATCAAATTTAAATAATATCAATAAATGTTATGGGAAGATTGTAACTTAATTAGAGATGAAGGTAATACGTGGAACATGACAATGGAACATTGTGTAATTTAGCCATTGAAGAAGTCCGTACTTGATCTTTTTTCAGATGTTGTGAATAATACTGATATAACCAATAATTGAAGCTAGTGAAATACACATAAAGACTATCGAGACATTGAAAAGATAAAACAGCTCTCTCATTATTATTATATTTCTTGCTGATAATATCAGCATGGTAAATAGTTTGTCATACATTTCAAAGAAAAAGTTGGGATGAGTAATCTATAAAAATAAACAATAGTCCTACATCTTTCAAATAAGCTTTAAAATCGGAGATTTTATGGAAAAGAATGTGTGACTAATTCTGAAATAAATAAGTTAATAGTCTTTTATCACGCGATTGCTTCTAATTTTCAAAATGAGCTTTTACACATTTTTACAGTAAAACTGATGGATGATTCATGTTAAAACTGATAACAGAATGCTGAACAAGAGATGGAAGAGAGCCAAAAATTATTGTTGTTTCCTGAACACTGAACGGAGATAAAAAATAATGGGTAATAAAAGACACATGGGTGAGAAAGGCGCATAAAATGTTACTATAAATGAACAGAACATGCAAAATTTTTTGCATGCAGTTGAAAGACGGTGGATAGACAATGAAAAATTATGGGTGATTAATCGTTTATAAAAAAAAATCTTGTTAATTTGTTTCTCAAAGATTATAAATACGTCATTGATGATCGGGGATAAATAGTATATTTTCAGGATATTTAAATTAAATTTCTTTTGAGGATTGTTATAAAAATTGAAATAAATAAATAATCTCTGCTACTAGCAGAGATGAGATACTATTAAATACAAAATAATATTGAATGACTCAATTTTGAATCTTATGAAATCAGTTCATGACGAGTTGAATATTATTATAGTCATACCCAAAAGTAAATAGTTTGATAAGCTCAAGATAAGTAATTTGATACATTTTGGAGATGCAAATATTCTAAATTAAATGAATTAATGCTGAATTCTCACCAATAATAAACTAAACATCTTTAAAAATATTGCAATAATGGAAGTGACAACAGCAAAATATAGTTTGGCTTTAAACTTCAGAGCTAGATCTTGCCAAAATTGAAGGGTTTGTTTTTACAACTGCATACGTCTTCATGAGACAATATTTATCTAACAAATAATAGTATCTACCAGTTTTCCAATATTAATAACAAATCAATAATACTACTTACCAGAAATATGGTGAGATAGGCAGTGTTTTGATTTGATGGTCGAAAAATGTGCGATGACAACTGATAAAAAAATCTCTGAGATGAACCGACTTGCCAGAACTCTGAACTGACAACTGAGCAGCAGGCTTTGCTGACGCGTGACGTTGATCGGCCTGAACTCTGAACGATGGAATGCCGAAACTAGTATTTGGTAACGAGTACTGATAACAGGTTACTTTCAAATCACTGCTCCACCCGCACTCGATAGCTGGTTACTACGGTGTTACAGCTTTTGGTCACCGTTGTTTTCAAGAATATTTTGTTGAATTATTTTTATTGTATGCCTACATTTTCCAACATCAATTCGATTTTTTAAACTATAAAAATCAACAATGATTGATTAATGGGCCTGCAAAAATGTACCTAATATCAGTACAGAAATTTAGACAGGAATATAACCAATTATAAAGGAAACTCACATCATAATATTGAATCGATGCTTGAGAAGAAAAAAGGTCCAATTATTAGAAATGTGGAAAAGTTGGTCATTCACTGAAACAGTCATTCCAAGATGAAAGTATATAAAAGCCCAGAAAAATCAAATAGGCAACCACAAATTGGAAGCTGTTTTTCTGAAAACTTTGAAAATTTTCAATAAATTCCAGGACATAATTCTTCAATGCTAAATTGCTAACACACTCTTGAATTAGTCGTTCAATAATCCCATTATCTATCAAATTCTGTCAAATAATTTACAGCTCCTTTCCTACACTTGCTCTCGGACATACTTCTTCATACCTCTTCAGAGACACACTGCGCAGACCATCGGGTGACATTCAAAGACAGGCTTTGGAATGGAACCCTGCTGGGAGAAGGAGAAGGGGACGACCCCGTGATACATGGAGAAGAGGCGTGCACAAGGAACTGAAGGATGCGGGAAAGGAATGGCGAGAGATGAAGGTTCTAGCTCAGAACCGTGTGAAATGGAGGCTTGCTGTTGGTGCTCTATATTCCACTAGGAAAGAAAAGGATTAAGTAAGTTCATCCACTTAGTTTCAAATGTATCACTCATGGGTAATTAGTTCCTTGCTTTTCATCACCTATTATATTTATAAATCAACTAACTTTCAGCCTTTTCCTTCACCCCGATTCAAAAGTATTTTCCGGTTATGAATCAGTGGTTGCATGCTTTGCAATAATTTATTTCGTAATCAACAACAAAGTACAGGCAATGCATTTATAGTACACGTAGGAGGAGGGAGGGAGGGAGGTCTGGTGAGGTCTATAACTAACGATCAATTGTTTCTTTCATCCGTTTCCATTTCGTTTTCGTCATCATCACTCAAATCGTCATCGTCTTCAAGATCAGGTAGTGGGAATCTCAAAATAGCTGCCACGCCAGTCAGTTGTCCCAGTTCTGCAACCAAAATGTTTTTTTATTGCGGATGATGACCACATGAGCATTTTGCTTGTGCGTGGTGGGTAACAGGAAGTGTGTTGTTGAATAATTGATGAAATGATCAAATGTCAATATCATCGGCGGGATTCGAACCCACGAACCAGCCGGTGCTAGAAGACCGAAGTTTTTATCGCTCCTTACCACTAAACCAATCCGGCGGAAATTAAGAAAATAGCATTTCTTGAGGTTATTTCACAATGGAATATAGTACAATACTAATTTCAGGGAAGAAGTAATAGTTTGCTGGTTACATTTTTGAAATATGACATTGTTGAGAAAATTTTGAAATAATCTCCTAATTATCACTTTAAAATTGCATGACTTGGAGTTATATGAAATTTAAATATGAGGAGTTATGACATTAAAATATTAAATTGTTAGGAAAATTTGAAAATAATCTACTAAATTATCACTTTAAAATTGAATGACCTGGAGTTAAACATGTGAATGTATTTTAGATTTGCAATATTTCGATTGGAATCAATGTATTTATCAAGATTGGCCGGCTAGGGTAAATTATCACTAATTTTCTAAATTATCACTTTAAAATTGAATGACCTGGAGTTAAACATGCGGATGCATTTTAAATTTACAATATTTCGATTGGAATCAATGTATTTATCAAGATTAGCCGGCTAGGGTAGCCGAGTGGTTCAAGACGAGGCTTCCTTCAGTTTGCTAGCGCTGTTTGGTCAGGGGTTGAGTCCCGCCGGTCGGCATGGACGTTTGATCATCTCATCACATTATTTCATAACAAACGTACAAGCAACAAGCTTATCATCATCAGCAGAATAAAAGATAAGCACAAATCAGATAATAATCATAATCCAGATGATAATAGACTGTGCTCAAAAACCAAACTGTTTCTCACATGATATTCATAAATTATGTGTTCCAAAAAAGAATTATGTTTCCACTTTTAACACAAATTCAAGGCCTATTTCCAGTTAAATGATATATGAACTAGAAACATTTTGTTGAGATGCTTTAAAAGGAAAATCACAATAGAATATTGTGCACAATAATCATCAAAACTCAATCATCACAAAAATCATTTTGTGTTATTTTGAAAAATTTCAAGCAACAAATAACAATCATCCACTGACTATTAGCACATTGTTGATTGAATTAATTAAAATTATATGAATATGATGAATTAACAATTTAAATTCACAATAAACTTTGACAAAGTATTACTTACGTTCACCAGAGACGTGCATACTGGAGAAAATTTTGACATCACCACCGCTCTCTCTCACACTATCAACTAGAGCCACGTATAATTTCCTTTCATTCACATCGTTACACCTGCAAATAATAGTATTAATGAATTAATTAAACTACATTGCCACATAATACAACGCAAAATCAATTGAAGAAAATGAATAGAATTACTGAACATAAAGAAAAGGTTACAAGAAACCAGTTTTAGGTTTAAATGGAAATATTTTTCAATTATTATTTTTTATTCATACAGAAATGAGAAAGTTGAAGAAATTAAAAAAACTTATTAGATGGATAATGTACTTTAAGAAAAGAATTTAGATGAAAAAACATTAAAGCTTGATATAACACAATCAAATACAACTTAATTGTAAGAAACCAGTTTTAAGTTTAAATGGGAATATTTTTTAATAATTATTTTTAATTTATACGGAAATGAGAAAGTTGAGGAAATTTAGAAAATCTGAATAGATGAATATTGTATTTTAAGAAACAACTTAGATGGAAAAACATTAAAGCTTGATAGAAAACAATCAAATACAACCTAATTGTAATTTAATCCAAATTACATCTTCACTCTTCAAAATCGGTGACTATTCTTCCAAATTTAACCAATTTCATAAACACTTTGACATCTTCCAACCAGAACAAAATTGCATTATATGAGTTTCAATAGCTTGATTGAACACCATATAAATTAAATTTGAGTATTGGCTTTCCAAAATGTATGACACTTTTAGCTTCGACAAAAAAGTGTTCAAGAAGCGTAGCTAATCTAGATATAACATCAAATATTATTGAACTTATAATAGATTTCGTGAAATGTAGCTAATGACATTAGCGAACTGTTGAATTGATTTCCAACTATGATATTCTTATAGTTCACTTTTCAAATTATAAACTTTTTTATTTATGCAATGAATGTGATTATGTTTATGTGTTGTTTTATTTGTATGCGACATGTGTCAATATTGTAAAAATTACAATGCATGACATCAATAAAAAGAATAGGATTGAATGAATGATGCGTTTGCATCATTTCAAACTGGATACAAAATTTTCAAATCTGTGACAATTTGAATGATTTACAATAACCTTAATCTATAAGAATAAGCTGAACTAACCTGAACAGAACATCCGAAATGAGCAGAGTTTCAATAGCCTGGGCCCTGTTGGCCTCCTGTACATGTTTGAGGCCATAGAACGCTTTAGCAGGCTCGGTCTGTAGTGTGGTGTAAAATGCCTCCAACGCACGCACCTCACCCATTGCTTTCGTTTCTGACATTTTCGCTATAACCGACTGGTCCATTAGCACCTCTGCAAAATTCCAATCAAATATTTGTTCCACTAAATATTCGTGTAAAACTGAAATAGATTTCTTTTTGTTAATTATTTGAGTATACTACACTACCTCCGTAAACAAAGCCGTAGTGCATTCGTGTGACGTCAGCACAGGTAGGGCTTTTCTTCTCCAATAAAAATTCGTTGATATCAGCTGATCTATATCAGCTAGTGTTTTTTATTGGTGTAGGAGCTCTAACTGTGCTGACGTCACACGAATGCACCGTGGCTTTGTTTACGGAGGTAGTGATACTATACGGTCTGGAAATAGAAAAATCAAATTTTGACTTTCTAATTTCCAGATAAATACGCCCTCACAAAAAGTTCCTACTATATGGTAGGCTATATAGTATATAATTAATTATGAAGCGGTTCCACGGATTATTTAATGTGGGTAATCCCACCCGAAGATTAAACCTGTTTAAATCAGATTTTCCTTTTCTTTCAAGTTTCAAAAATATATAATGCAATGAGATTTAATATCCCACCCAAAGATTAAACTTCTTTAAATCAGATTTTCCTTTTCTTTCAAGTTTAAAAAATATAGAATACAATGAGATTTAATAGTGTGAATAAAACTTGGACAATTGAAACGATTCGTTCTCTTATTTACTGATATTTTTCAATATTATCTAATATCATCTAATGTTCCAAAAATAATAAGATCATGACTAAATACAAGCATAGACAAATGATACTAGTATTAACGGTCTATGATACAAGTCAGGTAAGGCTAGTCGACATGAGCATCGCAACTTTAGTACATAAATACAAGTAAAAGCGCATTGCATTATCAATTTAATTTTCCTCAATTTCCTTATTTCATTGTTGTATGGTTTCTTTCTGTAGTTTATTTCAAATTAATATCTATTACGATGTTCAACTGTTTATTGTATTACATGTATAATATACTGTGATGAATAAATTGATATCTTATCCTAGTCTGCTATCGATGAACCAGACTTAGGTTTGATTCTTATTCCATACGGTATTTTTTGTATAATCCTTTGACCTCATTATAGTCAGTCATAGACCTGACATCGGGTATAAAATAATAGGTAGTAGTTTTCTCAAAAAAGTATAGGTTTTGAAATTTCTCAGTAATCAAACTGACCTTTGAGCGAATGTTTGAAACCTGACGAAGAATGGACCAGCAGGAACTTGGACTTGTTCTCGAGGAGAACTTTGCTATCGGCCTTGACAGCCTCAGCCAGCATGTATTGGAAGAATTCGTCGCGAATAAAGCCGGGGCTTGCAATCAGCACGCACTTCACCACGTCAAAGTTCACGTGTCTCAACAGTCCTTGCATCACACTTTCGAAGAATCTCTGCAAGCCCTGCAACAATGTTATACATCAGTCAAAAATGCAAGTAAGAAAAATCTACATCAATATTTATAATAAGATACTTTAATAGGGCTACTTGAATTGTTAATTAATATAGAAATGACATAGTACCCGTTTTTGAATCTATATTTATATTTATTTATTGATTAATTCATCAGTTCTAAGATTCGCAAATACGTTATATAGAAATCAACATTACTTTAAAGATATTTAGTCCCAATATTGGAAATTTCGATGTGAAAAATCTGCTAATATTTTCAACTTTACTTTCATTCCTGTAATAATTTTATTATAGTTCGAACCAACCATAAGAAACACGCCAATTCAAATAACAGCAATTCATTTTTTTTCAATTCTTAATTTCAAGCTAATAGGTAGTTCTTGAAATCATTGAGGGACGGTTTCCGAGCTCGGTATTTAGCTGAGTTCTAGACTTTAAACAGCTGTATTCGTAAAACTGGCTTTCCGAAACTTGGCGTTATCGCAGTTTTGATGACAATCTTTATTTTCTCATTTCTATAATTAGAAACGTTTTACTTGACGAAATGAAACATTTCTAAATAATTCAAAATAGCTAAAACATTACACTATTTCCTCTTTATTTTACTGTTCAATTTTTTAGTTTTTCGAAATTTAATTTGAACGTGGACTGCGACCCCGTTCCGGAAAGCCAATTTTCTGACTCCAGCTGTTTAGAGTCTAGAACTTAGCTAAATCCCGAGCTCGGAAGCCGGCCCTAAGTATGAAAAATTCAAGTTTTAGCCTAATTCTGGGTTACACTAGTCAAGCTCCTCCAATCCAAGCTAAGTTTTGATGGTCCTTGTTTGTTATCAACCCAGAATTAGGGTTGTAGAGAAGTAATGGAATACTTTGTTTGGTGAATATAATCATTGGGAAGAGACATAGTAATAGATGTTGGGCCTAAATGAAATTCTATTGCTAAGACAATTGAGATAGATTGATCAACATATTTATTGGAGGTACCTTTTCATGTTGTTTTACATTGCCTTTGCGTTTGCGAGGAATTGCGACGTCAACTTTCATTCGCACCAATGTCATGCTGGCTGTGATAAGGCAAATGTGGGCCAGACCTTCTTGCATTATTACCGCAGCTACGTCTGCATTCTGCAATCAATTATGATGAAATAATTCAGCTAGCCAGTGGAAGTTCCTTCAATCTTTATGAGTTCAAGTAATACAAATGAAAATTGACTTCGAAAAGCACTTTTAGATATTCAAAGATACTTCTTACATATTTTAAAAATTATGATAAAAATGAGATAAATATTACAATGTTAGAATAGAATTTTTAATTTTTTGAAAATGAAAAATCATTCTACCAAATGCAAAAAAGCTTCTATATTCCTCAGGAATCAGCTTCTCGAAAAGAGTATTTCAAGTTACCTTAATTAACTGGTAAGTACAATTCTTTAAATGAGTACTAATTATTATCTTGAAAATACAACAGAGTAATCTTCAACTTCCATTTAAGTTTAGTCTTTAAACTTCCTTTGCAGTAGTGAAAATGACTTCACTATCTGCTATCATCCATATGCTAATATGTTTACTATCTGCACCATCTTCACTTTATTTTTGAAATCTTTCTTGGTGGAGCATCCATTTTATAGCTTGAGTGAATTTCTTGATAGTGAGATGACATTTTGAAACTTTCCTGTGACATGTTTTATAAACCCTCAACACGGTCTATCCAGCAGCGCTGGTCAATAACAGGATAAAACTAAACTTCACAAAAAACTGAACTGTCATCTATTAGTTTATCTTCAAAGAAGATCAGTTTGGGGACGGGCCCATTGTAGTATAAATCCAATTAATCTAAAAAAATAGATTTAATCCCATTCAACACAACGAAAGAGGAGAGTTACTGTTTAAATAATTTAGTTAAGCTAATGTAATATTACCTGGGTGGGGTCACAAGCCATTTCGACTCTCTCAATGGCCACCGAGTCCCATTCTGGTTTAAACAGTGTGAATTTCCTATTCTGCTCCAAGTCAAGAGTATGATATGCCCCCATCTGCAACATAACCAAATTATTAAATTCATAGCAGTCAAAGTAGTAATTCTATCATAATTCCAAGACTTTATAAAAACAACAAAATATGTCAATCCATTAAAAATTCTAGTAAATTATAGAATAGAGTGAGATTCGCGTTTTCAAGCCAGCATCTGATTAATATTAGTTTTCTATCCTTGTTTTTGATTGGACAGTAAAGACTGTAGACTATAAAAACAGATAACTCCAAACTTTTCCACCGTTGCCAAATTTCCAGGAATGTCTGTAGGCTATGTCGAAATACAATGAACTATCAGGATATTCATCTCAATTCGGAAAATATATACTTCCTTATATATTTGGAATAGCATTTTTTATTATAAAATGAACCAACAATTAATATTAAATTTAATGAGATATACTGAAATGACTTGAATCTCAACTAGGCCTATTTCTTTTTTCTTACTTTTTTTGTGCTTTTGTAATTAACACTTTATTAATTAAAATTTTACATTTATAAACAAGATAAAAATAAAATACTACATCAATTTAGAACGTTCGAAATATTTACTACAGAATACGGGAAAAAGGAAACGTGACAACAATGATCTCCTATACCAAGATAAATTTACACAGTCCATAACAAAACAAACCTAATTCAAGAACTTTCTAAAAAAATAGTACGTAGCAAGGGTGTTATGGCACATATCGCTAAATACTCTAATACGAAAAGAGACAAGTAATAATTATTCAGTGCTTATCGCAAATGTTTATTTTGGTTATAATTAGATAATGACAAGCCTGCTATCCCATGTTATAACATGGATATTTTAACAATTACAGTGAGGACTGATTATATTTTCTTGGACCTACGTCATCTTACCTTAACATATTGATTCTCTTCAACATTGCGTCCTTTCAGTCTGAGTACACAAGCCTGCGTATCGAAGTCAATGTTTTCGACGGCTATTTTTAGTACAGTCCTCACCCGGTTGCTGCTTGATGATCCAGTCGCTGATTCTGTCTGCACTTTTCTGCAAAATTAGCAAAAAAAAAAAATGATGAACTAAAATTTGAAATAATACTATACCGGGTGATTCAAAAAGGACTCAACAACTTTGAAAATTCATATAAAACTTCTTAAACAAGGTACAGAGCTGGTTTTAATGTTGTTTTAAATGAAAAAACTTCAAGTTTTTTACCTTGAACTAAATATGTTCTATGTTACTTCCGTTGATTACCCTGCATCGATAGTCGATTTCTTCCCAGACTCGCAATAGCATTTATGGGCAATGTTATCAGTGTCT
Organism: Nilaparvata lugens; assembly: GCF_014356525.2. Classification (NCBI taxonomy): domain Eukaryota; kingdom Metazoa; phylum Arthropoda; class Insecta; order Hemiptera; family Delphacidae; genus Nilaparvata; species Nilaparvata lugens. The sequence continues at coordinate 29,189,931 of NC_052513.1, read as the reverse complement.
TTAATTGCTTGTAAAAGCGAATATCGGTATAGTTTCAAATAACACTCGCCAAACTGTCAATTGTGGAACTTGAAGCTCTCGAGATGCACGCCGGGTCGATTTCATAGGGCTCTTGACAAAACTTTGTCTCATCGACTTGTGCTTGGACGACCTGGAGAATTTGTATGTTTTACTGAACACCCTGTTTCTACAAAACATTTATGCCACTCATAAATTGTAGGCCTACTAGGAGGATCTTGAGTGTACTTGGTACAAAAATTACGCTGAACTGTTGTCACAGACTTCGATTCTTCAAACCAAAACACACAGCTAGCACGCTCGGGTCCAGTGAAGGCAGCTATCATTGACGTAGCTGCCGCTAGCGCTTGTGCGGCGCGACATGGCACTTGCGGACTACGCGAGTCAAAACTTGAAGTGTTTTCCTTTAAAACAACACCAAAACCAGCTCTGTACTTTGTTTAATAAGATTTATATGAATTTTCAAATTTGTAAAGTCCTTTTTTAATCACCCGGTATAATCAAATAATATTACTTATATTGAATCGCGATTAGTTCCAGAATGTTGGTAAACTGTAGCACCATGTTGGAATAAAAATTTCTTCAGACTATACCCACTTCTTCAGTAATCACTTCCAGTGCCTTTCTAAATGAGTACTAGAAATTTTTAAAACACTTCTTTCACTACAACTAGAATTGATATTGAACGACTCCAGCAGCCTTGGGACTGCTGATGATGACCGATGAAGTGAGTTAACAGACATATAGTGTATTTTATTAAACTAAATCTATACAATTTTGTACCCACAGAGACGTTAAACACATCAGTGGTTGGTAGGTATTTAAAGAGAAAATTAAGTTTTTATTAAACCCTAAATCCATATGCTCTATACAAAGATTATGTCATATTGTGTCGTGAATAAACCAATATTTGTTTCAATGTTGAGTAGAATACTTACAAGGCAATCCTCTCTATCCCGCCTATTTATTTCTATTAGTAGGCCTATCCATTATCAGTAAATTCCACAATATCTTTGAAAGTGTTTGATTCAAACCAATATTATTATATTACGGTATGTAATCTGGTCTTAGTTTAGAAACACGTAGCTGGCCAGCGATTACACAGTTACATTAAGGGTACGGTACAGGATTAAGACACGTATAGTGGTATATATAAGCATATGGCGTCGCAGTGGTTTGAAGAAAAAGAAAAATAAGAGTCAATAATTTACGTCAATTAATCAATAAGTAAATCATAACGTATAGTAGAAAGATGACTTTAAAAAGCAATGCAGAGTGATGCAGACTGGGTAACAGCATTTAATTTATGATGACGGTTCAAAAGGGGTCTGAGTCATTTTTATAGAAATAATTTATTGATGAAAATTGAAAGTTACCTGATAGTTGATGCCCGAACATTATCTCCTTCGCTGATAAGGTTGTAGGCATGCCACATATCCTCTGACTCCTCTGGGATAAGTACGACACTCCTAATTCAAAGAAAAAAGAGCTTTAGAGAAATATAAAATTGTCCTATAATTCCTAACTATAAGTACGATAACTGGGAACATTAAAAAATAATAGTCTAATGACAATGATGATGATTGATAAGTAATGTACACATAGTTCATCAAACTCTATTTGGTTGCTGTTATCTTAGCATTTTTTGACAAAGATGTATAAGGCAAATATTTTTTTGAAAATAATTCAGTTACAAATATTGCATTACCCAAATTGATAATTAAAAATGACTTAGACTAGGCCTATAAGTTTGTTTTTCCAATTTTCAAAAATAATCAATAAAACAGGCTTGATTGCACAAAACTTGATTAAATTTCAACTGTGATTGTATACCACGACAACCAATCAGATAAGTTTTCAAAAAAGCCTTCTCTGATTGGTTCTCATGTAATTAAATCATGATAAAATCTTTTGATAAAGTCTTTTGTGCAACTTGGCGTAAGTCTCTAATTGAAATCTAGATGAAACAGTCATAATTTCTATTGTAGTCTAACATCACAATATAACTTAGCTCAACTTTATTATTGTACCCTACCGTTCCATATGCAATAAGAATGGGTAGGCCTAGACCTACAACCAATTAATTTTTGTCATTTGAAAAAAATTGTATAAATCATTTAATTTTTTATTATTTGATCCAAAAATTATAACGTGAGATACTTTGACACATTGCTTTTACGTTGAAAACTAAGAACGAAAATTTTGACTAGAAATTCCATCAATATGGTAATTAAGCCTACCATTTAAAAACTATTATCACAAGTCTCGAGATTAAGATTGAAAACACAAATAAATATGCATTATGTATAAAGAGCTGTATCAATTCAAGTTTTGTAATATTATTATTAATTGAGACAAGGAATTTTGCTGAATCAGACTGTCATTTTCAATTTTTCACTATTGGTTATTTGCAATTACCGTGATCCGAACTAAAAGAAATACTGCTGAATCAATCTGATTCATAGAATTATGAAAATCATTATAGTAATATTTTGTATTATTGGAGCAAAACATTACATACAGAAATGAATATTTAGAAAAATAATCACGTTGTATTGACGAAAAAACAACATAACCTTCAAATTGCACATTCTGGTCGACGTCACAGAATAATAAATAAACTTACCCTCCTCCATCTCTCTCTATATTTTTATGCACCAACTTCATTTTGAATGTTTATTTGAATCTCTTTCTGAATGAAGAAAACACCACAAATTATAATTCATTCTCATAAACTGGCACTGATGAAAACACGACATTACCATACTTGACTTCGGGAAGCAAGGAAAATTCCAAGCTATCGAGTTCAAGTATCGACACGACTTGAATCGATTTTCTCGATATCGGTTAGTCGAATCAGTGTCAACTCACTTTTTTTTACCTATCGATACATCGCTTGTTGAAACTCAACAGTTTTTAAAATGACGCAATACCAATTTTCAGAGAAAATATAATATTGTAAACTTTTGTATTTAAAAATCATGAATAGATGTTTGCGGATGACTGTAGCTCGTACTTATTACATTACTTTAGAACACTCTGGCACACCAGTAGAATTAAAACACTAGCCAGACACCAGTGGGTATAGCACCAGTGGTGTCCGAGTCCTTCAAGTATAATGCCGCATCCACACTCTTGCCCAGTGCTTACAAATAACAACCAGTGCGAGAGCAATACCCAGTATTACTTAGAAGTAATAGTGGGTATTGGCAAGAGTGTGGATGGCAGCCAATAAGCAACCATGAAAATAGTCACATTGCAGTGCGAATGGCAAGACCTACGTTGCCAAGATTACCAGCCTGGTCAGTGGTCAGCGACTTGGCGACAGTGATGAGGACTAGGCAAGCTCGGACCAATGGTGTTTCAGCTGTGTTCGGTCAGAGAAAGCTTATAGGATTGTTTTATTCTATGGTACGGTGTTCAGCCGGACACTGAACTCAGGTGTCCCTATTAGAACGGAATAAGAACTATAATGTCTCGTCCAGACACGTGGTATGAAAATGAAAAGAAAACTTTATTAGGTGGATTCAAGACTTTGCAGTGGTATCCAGCATGGTAGACCTGATTCAATAAATGATCTGATAGATTAGCCTATTGTAATGGAATCAATACTCCATTCACCTACAGACCTTTTCTTATTGTTTAAATAGTACCATCAAGCTCAAACTAAGATCGATGAATAGTACCAACACAGCCTCCTCTTATTAAAACTGGATGTGATAGTACAAAGTATACTGTATACCTACTGTAAACTATAAAATATCATATTTGCTCTTCAAAGTGAAATTAGATTTTATGATAGAACTAATGTTCCAATATCCTACTTGAATACTGCTGAGATCTTTTATTTCTTGTAAAATTATTTAAAAATTAATTAGTGATTGATCAAATTACCATTAGAGAAAGTGGTTCTATATGTAAAGTAAAAAAGAGTGATTTCTTCCATATTTTTGATCTTTTCGAATTCATTTTTCTGTCATGAAATGGAAAAACGTACTATTATTAAAAATAGTTTTTATACATACTTCAAGCATATCTGCTGAAAAGCACATTCTATAAAAGTGAAATAAATTAAGAATGAGACTCAAATCAAATTTTAAGTCTGGTGCGGTGGAGATTGTGATATAATAACTGAACATGTATTTTTTATTAAAAAAGTAACATTACACTTTATTTACAAAGTTCATTACAGCTAATTGTTTACAACATAAAACTAATTATAATAGAATGTTCTAAATATAAATAGACATACTGTACAACGATTTTACAATGTTGATTTTAGTGATTTATTACCTAATCACTCAATATAATATTAAACAACCTTTTATTAAGACTGATACATTGTTTTATTTAGTTGGATGGAAGATGATTTTGAGGAAGTCAATAATAGCAATGAATAATTTATGATACAATACAGTACCTAAGCGACAAACTATGCAATAAAATTTTCTTCAATGTTTCTTTCCATAAATAACAAATTGAATTCTATTGTATACAATTCATGCATTACCGTATGCCTATCTATTGTTATTTGTTTGAAGAAAATGAGTTGATGTCACTTATTAATTTTTATATCGATAAAGAAAAATTTAAATACATCTTTTCAATATTTGATGGTAGTTCATCCTATTATTTTAAATTTAATTTTGAACAATTAATTTAATTATATTTCCAATTAAATGTCTGATCAGTAGTTCTTCAAATTGAACTTCAATTGATTGCAATGCTGGAAACTAAATGAGGGTTTCTATCATTTTTTAGATGTAAGAACATGTTTTACTAAAAGGTACAGTTTCAACAACTATATTAGAATTATTACTTCCAAAAGGTACATTCATTATAAAAAAATTGAATATTCAGAAACTTCCATCATTTGAATAGATTGAATAGTCATCATCTATCAGGTCATCTCCCATGAAAATTTGTTCATAGCTTTCAAGTCTTGGCCTGTAATGCCCAAAATAGAAATGTTGACCACAACAATGGCTTAAAGATTATACAATACAAGAATTTTATCAAGTAATAATTTTACAACTCGAATTGCCTATGAATTTGATACGGAGCAGGTTTGGGCGAAAGCCTATCCAAAACAATCAATATTAATCGAATATTTAATAGAATATATTATTTTAAAATGAAGTTGATACTGTGGTCGATATCTTTATAGAATAAAACGCATGTGAAATCCTATTAACAACTTAATAATTTTAGTTCTCTTGTTTATTACAATAACGAGAAACTTGTTTCTAGTCGTTACCCAATCATCAAATTCATAATAGCAAACATGAAATTAATGAGAGTGTAACTACCAAAACTAGTTCCCCTTGATTTCAATGACCTATAATTTCTAAAGTCTTTCTATTCCTCATAACATGTCACTGGACGGAGATTTTTCACAACCAAACACTCTTGATGGCAATAGAAATTGATGCACTCTGGCCCCATATTAACTCTTACAAATAATGAGGACCGTTCTTTTAACGATTCTTGAGAACAAATTCAGCAAAGTTATTTTAAGTTGTCCATCAACCAAGAAACATTAACATCATGATTGGCTCCTGCTATTGGTTACTCGAAAACGAAACGATACTTGACTAAATGCGTTTTATTTGAAACCACATCAATTACTATGGTTGTATGGTATGCACAAACTTATGTCAATAATGATTCGGAGGAAATCAACATGATTACTCCACAACATTTTCTTCTCGAAGTTTTTGAAAAATGATACAGTTCAAGAAATTCGACTGAGTCATTGTCAATATTGTAGAACCGTTCCATAATTGAAGAAAAACATACATAATGTTGTCAAATTCTACACAGTTTTATTCGGTACAAGACCATGGATTCGCGACCACACCGTTTTCAGTCAACTTGAAAATGTGACCGGTGTGGTCACAAAACCATGGTCGTGTACCGAATGAAACTGTGTAGAATTTGACAAAATATGTGTGTTTTTATTCAATGATACAGTTCAAATAAGATTAAAAAAATATTACCTATCAGTTCTTAAAAATCGTCAATAAACACGGTCCTCACTTGACCCTTTCACTCTTTACATCCCAACCCAGCCGACCAATTACAAATACCTCCAATAGGATCAAACGACAGACCACGGGGACAAGTGTACTCCCAACCCAGCAGATGCTCTGTCTCCATTTTTGCGCACGATATGAACTTCCGACAGCTGAAGGGGTGAGGGAAGTTGCCAACGTCCAAACACTCAATGTAGCCGTCGTTGTGTATCCGCACTTTGCCACTGAGAGGCACGTCTACAGGCTCAGCGTAATAGTCGACTTCATAGTCTGCGATTTCGTCCACATGTTTTGTGCGACCTTTTGTGATGTAGGCCGGCTTGGGGGGCGGAGCAAGGGTCGTGGGGCGTTTTTTGGAGAACGGCCGTGGTACGGCGCGGTGTGTCTGCGTGACGGCCTGGATCAGCGACGGACTGCTACGGACCGTGCTGCTGCTAACAGCTGTTACGGCCTGGGGCGATGTGCCGGTCCCGAGCGACGTCACGGGGATCGTGTGATGAATTAGCGTCTGCACCGTCGATGTGCGACGGGGGAACAGCGAGGAGGGGGTGGAATAGGTCACTGGAACAAAAAATATACAAATTAATAAATCATTCATGTCCTAAGAAGCAAGTTCTACACTAATTACTTGATAGGCGTAAAATGTCAGTCTTAAAAAATGTTAAGAATGCGTTGATAAGAAAATTGATCTACACTCTACGACGGCAAGCCATATTGAATAAACAATTGTCTGAGTTCAAAGAGCAGTGGGAGGCTATCGAAAAAGGCCCTGATGAAATGCAGAGGAAAATTGCTGAAAATGCTATGCGGTGACCAGATTTTTTTTTAGAAGACTTACATTTTTGTAGCTATATTAATCTGTATAATTAAGTTGGTGATAACTTTACAGGTGCTTATATTGTGGATACACGTGAATTGGTAGGTGTGTATAGATAATATTGTCCAATGTGAACATGATTGCAATTATATGAATTGTTAAATAAGATGGCTTTAGGGCACAAATGGGAATAACCTAAACAGTGTGAAAAGGAGAACAATTTTGATGTTTTGATTAATATTTGAAGAAGGTGTGATACAACCGTACCGGTATTCATAAAGACTAAAAAATAATGATACGGGTATTACATTATTTTTATCAGTGGACCGCATTTATTTATGAAAATCAACAATATGCTATTTATTTGAGCCCTTATACCATGTAGAGGGAACATATTTTGTTCTCAATTACTTCCTATTCAATGTAGAATAAAATTTACACTGATATATATTATTATAGGAGACTCAGCTGCTGAAAACGTGGATAACATCCAGATTATTAAATCAGGAAACCCTTTCAGGTACACATAAAATATTTTCCAAAATTATGATCATTCGAATATAATTTTTTTGGGTCCTCTTGCTCTCCCACTCTAGATATCAAGCTACCCAACACTATATTATGTTATCACTTATAATTCACCTATTGTTATCTGAATCTTAGTTTTGTAATTTTAATCACACATATTGTAATTTATAGTAAATATAATACCATATAGCTACTGAATAATACTGCTTACAGGAACTGTCCCCCAATCTCAGACGCAAAGTCTTACTGGGGGAATTCCACTCAATCAATATGTTCTTTGTACTGTTTTTGTAAAAATGTGAGTCTTATTTTGTTGAATTTCAAATATAAATATGTACATGTATTGTATGCCAAGTGGAAATAAACTAATTGAATTGAATTGAATTGCTATATTATAGGCATGATAGATGATAATCATTCTACATAAACTATTAGAAAACTTGGGGTAAAAAACCGAAAAAATATATAATTTTTGAACCGACCAGGTTGAAAGTTGGAGGGTGGCACAGTAGCTAATGCCTGTATAGCGACGACCCCGACATCAGCCAGATCCGGCAGACCGGAACCGGAAGTGTTGTCCTCTTGACTATCAAACGGCCTCTCTGTTGTCTTCTGCAGCTGCTCTGCTATTGGTGTCTCCAGTGTGGTGCTGGGTCGCGCCAACCTTTTAGGGAACGTGAATTTTCTGGGCCTGACAGTTGTTATGGCAAAATCTGCAACGAAACAAGATAAGGTTGATGGAGTATGATGTAGGCTAGATACAAGATGAAAGAACCCTTCCTTAAGCAATAGGTATTTGGAAAGCATTGATCTTAGATTCAAATATATGATTAGATCTAATATATTAGAAAACATTGCGAGAGTTATGAAATATTATGAATTATATATATTATAAAATATTCTCACTATTATGAAATATTGAAATAGGTAGGCCTAATGAAGAATAATTAATTTGATAGTTGAAAAATAATTCCATAGTACCCTTTGTTTTTAAAAACTTTTTATATAAAACACAATAGCAACGAGTTTCGGTAAATTCTCTCTCTCTCTCTCTCTCTCTCTCTAACTCTCTCTCTTACCCGGTTGTGTGCTAATGCTCTCCTTTCTTCAAAACCCCTCAGGGTTTTGTTATTATTTCATACAATGCTTCAGACATAATTATCTACAACCTATCTTGAATTTGACTTTCCCATGCCTAGATTTGTAAATTTCTTTGTGTCAATAATATTCATTACTATCAACTCTTGCTTGTAATATTGTGAATTCCCCCATTCCACCGAGTAGGATTGTATAATATAGTTGATGTAGCATCGTACTGGAGGGTTAATGGTTGAATGTGAGAGAGGGCCGGCCGTGCAAAAAAAAACTAAAACTGCAATTCAATTAAATCCTCACTTCTTCACTTTCTCACTATAGGCCTATATCCCTCAGAACCACACTCTCTTGTGAAATACACAATCCCCTACACTGAAATAATTTTACTCCTTCAAGTTATGTGCTCCCAACTTGATAATACCGCCCGTTGTTCTCTCAATAATATTTGTTGAACGAGCGTTAGCAAGTTCTTACTTTTTACTCAAGTTCAAAGTTGTTGCCAGTCTGTGGGTTTGCTTGTTTGTTTGAATGCACTACAATAACTTTAGAAAGAGTTGATCGATCAGCTTCAAATTTTGAACACGCACTCTTCGAACTTTTTACAGGTCAAGTTCGTTGAACAACAAAATATTTTACTCACTTCTTCGTCCTTTTTCAGGATATAAAAGTAACATTGAAAGTACTGCATGAGACAAAATAACTTGCTCCTGTGTGTCTGCCTGACTATTATCCTTCAGTAGCATACGCGTAATATTAATGATACAAATTGTGATGGCAGTTGCTATGTCGTTGGTATTATTGATTTAACAAAATTTGAATTCTGATTCTGAATCATTTAACCATACGGAGAAACCTATGAAGTCCTATGGATTCACGTAGGCCTACAGCGTAATATTAATAGGAAAACAGCTTAATGTTCCTTTTCCAAAGATAATATAACAGTGGGCTCCACTGGGATTTTATTCAAATTGAAAAAAATTCTATAGGTAGCTTCAAAATAATTTTGGTCTGCCATCTTCGTTCCGCCACATTGAATCAAAAATTTTCTATGGGAAGGTTTTAATACAAGATTCGAATAATAAAGAATTTCAAGAGACAATGAATGGTGGAAATCGCTCATAAATATATCAAACCGTTTCAAAGATATTCACATTTTAGTGTTGAAGTTTTTGGATATCTGTGATACAGAATATTGCTCGCCTAGAACAGGATAGATTATTCATCACATATTCTTATCATTATCGTTCCCTAGCAACCTATTTTAGCGTTTATATAGTAGCTGCTGAGAGAGATTTATGTGATAGATATACCTGAATAATACTATTAAATACTATATTCGACTAAACAACGAGTGACCCAAATGAAGCGATTCAAATATAAAAAAAAGAAAAATGGGAATGCGAAAAATATTATAATATTTGGAACTCCATAACTTATCATTTAATAAGAGACATTTATAGGATTAATAATTTATTGAAAAACACTAATAATTTAGCAATATTGCACTAATAGTTTTAATTTTAGATGACTCTCTCCTGGATTATTGAGTTATGTGTTGGATATTCCTCAGTGATTGCTGCATCATCTGAGAAAACTCCGTAAAAGTGATCTCTGTTCGAAATTAACAGAATGCTCAAGTATAGACATTTAGAAGAAAACAAACATTTCATTTAATGTTCATTGAAATCGACCACATCAGTATTATTTACACGTGAATTACCGGTAGTGTATTGTTAATGTATTAAGATTTGAGAAGATAATATGAGCATCTATTGGTTTTCTCTCAATGATTGAAATGAATGGCTAAATTGCTTTTATATAATCATGAAAATATCACAGTTTATTACATTCCAGTACAATTATCTTGTTTCACAATCCATTTCTAAGTAGAGCTCATATGTATCGTAATCTTGCCATACAATTACCAAGTTGATTTCATTCAACTTCAGTGGTGCCATTTCACCAAACTGCTAAAGGGGGGGGGTAAAAACCAAGGGGTATTGGGGGGGGAGGAATATACCCCCAAAGGATAGAGGGACCTGGGTTTTTCCCCATAAATGTTACATTAGAAGATGTTATATATGCTTCATTTTTCCAATTTTATACAAATGTGGTGAAGTATCAATACAAACATATAGCCTACATTATTAGTTATTGAATTCAATCATGGAATATTTATTAGAAATATGGGTCTACAGAGAGGCCCTAGAGTAGGAATACACTGAAACAGATTTCTTAAAAATCATGGAAAAAGATAAATTTTTCTTTTACAATGACAATTTCAACAATTTCATTGTGGATCATATTCTAATTGGAAAATAACTTCCAGTTAGAAAGCTGAAGATACATCAAGCTGTTTCCTTAATTCTCAACAACCCTTTACATACATTTTTGATTGTCTGATTGTGCCCTTTCTTTTGCTTTCACTGTGACATCTTGCAACTTGTTAATTCTCACATTGAAATTTATTCAATAACTCACTTATTGTGCTCTGATCAATAAGTGTACCCATTCTGTATTCAAATTATACCACAGAGAAAAATATATTATTTATTACTCTCTACCCATACTTTCAAGGCAATTTTGCTACATTGTTGATACTGTAGAAGGAATTATACTACTGCTGATAAAGAAAAGTATTAAATCATTATGAGACTCTGAGGATTCGTGTAGATAGACCCGCATTTTCATTATTTATCTGATCCTTGAGGGGGGCCTAGGCCCCCTAGGCAGCTGATTATAAGTAAAAATTGATATTGATATTTTCATAATACAGTACACCTGAAGAATTGGCAAAGTTTATGGTAAGGGGTGAGGAGGTACTCAGCTCTTCCAACTAACATCGGATTAGTTTTGTGCAGTCTACTATAACAGACGTTCCCATATGGATGTTACTATAGACGTATTTATCATCGTATTCAATTTCTGTTTGTTAGTTTGTTTGTATGTCTGATGGAAATCGAAAACGGCTCTAACGATTTTGATTAAGTTTGAAATATAGAGTTTGTGATACGAGAATCATCATTTGGATTAGGACTCATGTTTAGGATAACTCACTGAGGGAACTTAAAAATGATTAGGTACGGTAATAATATTCATCAACCGAGTAGCAGCTGACTGAGAGAGTTTTCCGTCGTCAGTTAAAAACAGTTGATCAAGAGAGTTTTTCATCGTCAGTTGAAAACAGCTGATCGAAAGAGTTTGCCATTGTCAGTTGAAAACGAGACAGATGTGTTGAGTCACCAAGTTTGTTGACGTCATTTTTTTGAAGTTATTGCATGATTCGAGAAAATGGTGCAGAGAGCAGCCGAGTGACAGCAACGCAACGCAAATTTGAATTTAAAACATAATGATTGCGGTAATATTAATCAGGTAAATGCTAAAGTAGTCAGTTTTAATATACCTGAGTAATTGAATTATAGCAATTCATTCACTTCTAAATTTCCATCTCTATGTCTTTGTACTTTCAACTCTGTTTCTTTGATATTGTTATCTTCATAGACGTGAAGTAGATAGATAAGGGTGGGTGTCTTCCATGAGTAAAATGAAATGTCTATTTCCGACTTCTGCAGTTGAATACTTGTAGCTAGTAGTTCTGTGAACAGTAGACCTCGTACAGCATTTATAAACAGATCTCATTGTCAATATGTCACTTCAATTAGCCCTTCGGACATCGGAAAAACATCCAATGACTGATTGGCGTGTATTGACGATGACAATATTACCTGTTATAAATAAAACCGAGAGCATTGCCAAGCTGTAATCATCAAAAGCTAATTACAAACATGCCAACATACATATACAGACAAAAGCAAATCCCGTCGTTGAAACGTAGAAAAATCAATCATCAAAATATTATCATGAAAAAATAACATTTTCCCGCTATTTTGGGAAATGATAACTGTATATCTTCCAGTATTGAAAATGACATTCAAAATGAAAAACAATACTGAATAATTTTATTATATTCAAAATTCTCAATGTTCGAGTAATTAACCCTCCAGTAGGCCTAGACTACATTCAACACAGTAGAACCTATATAATTTGTAGCTTACGGGACCAAGCATTTAATACGAATTTTGGAGGGTGACGAATTATATATCAAGCTCTGCAATATCGAGGCTGATAAAACAAAATACGAGAAAATTATATCATTGATACTGATCCCATCTTTGCCCATAATTAATTCATAATATAGCCTCTATGAATGAATATTAGAAAATATTGTTAAATATTAATTTGACATACTTGTAAAAGATTTCAGAGATCAATACAACTGTTCAAGAGCGAGTTCTTCAACCAAGGGTGTCTCTAGTTATATTATTATATGTGAATCCATAGAACTTGAATAAACAATTGTCTGAGTTCAAAGAGCAGTGGGAGGCTATCGAAAAAGGCCCTGATGAAATGCAGAGGAAAATTGCTGAAAATGCTATGCGGTGACCAGATTTTTTTTAGAAGACTTACATTTTTGTAGCTATATTAATCTGTATAATTAAGTTGGTGATAACTTTACAGGTGCTTATATTGTGGATACACGTGAATTGGTAGGTGTGTATAGATAATATTGTCCAATGTGAACATGATTGCAATTATATGAATTGTTAAATAAGATGGCTTTAGGGCACAAATGGGAATAACCTAAACAGTGTGAAAAGGAGAACAATTTTGATGTTTTGATTAATATTTGAAGAAGGTGTGATACAACCGTACCGGTATTCATAAAGACTAAAAAATAATGATACGGGTATTACATTATTTTTATCAGTGGACCGCATTTATTTATGAAAATCAACAATATGCTATTTATTTGAGCCCTTATACCATGTAGAGGGAACATATTTTGTTCTCAATTACTTCCTATTCAATGTAGAATAAAATTTACACTGATATATATTATTATAGGAGACTCAGCTGCTGAAAACGTGGATAACATCCAGATTATTAAATCAGGAAACCCTTTCAGGTACACATAAAATATTTTCCAAAATTATGATCATTCGAATATAATTTTTTTTGGGTCCTCTTGCTCTCCCACTCTAGATATCAAGCTACCCAACACTATATTATGTTATCACTTATAATTCACCTATTGTTATCTGAATCTTAGTTTTGTAATTTTAATCACACATATTGTAATTTATAGTAAATATAATACCATATAGCTACTGAATAATACTGCTTACAGGAACTGTCCCCCAATCTCAGACGCAAAGTCTTACTGGGGGAATTCCACTCAATCAATATGTTCTTTGTACTGTTTTTGTAAAAATGTGAGTCTTATTTTGTTGAATTTCAAATATAAATATGTACATGTATTGTATGCCAAGTGGAAATAAACTATTGAATTGAATTGAATTGCTATATTATAGGCATGATAGATGATAATCATTCTACATAAACTATTAGAAAACTTGGGGTAAAAAACCGAAAAAATATATAATTTTTGAACCGACCAGGTTGAAAGTTGGAGGGTGGCACAGTAGCTAATGCCTGTATAGCGACGACCCCGACATCAGCCAGATCCGGCAGACCGGAACCGGAAGTGTTGTCCTCTTGACTATCAAACGGCCTCTCTGTTGTCTTCTGCAGCTGCTCTGCTATTGGTGTCTCCAGTGTGGTGCTGGGTCGCGCCAACCTTTTAGGGAACGTGAATTTTCTGGGCCTGACAGTTGTTATGGCAAAATCTGCAACGAAACAAGATAAGGTTGATGGAGTATGATGTAGGCTAGATACAAGATGAAAGAACCCTTCCTTAAGCAATAGGTATTTGGAAAGCATTGATCTTAGATTCAAATATATGATTAGATCTAATATATTAGAAAACATTGCGAGAGTTATGAAATATTATGAATTATATATATTATAAAATATTCTCACTATTATGAAATATTGAAATAGGTAGGCCTAATGAAGAATAATTAATTTGATAGTTGAAAAATAATTCCATAGTACCCTTTTGTTTTTAAAAACTTTTTATATAAAACACAATAGCAACGAGTTTCGGTAAATTCAATCCATTTTCAAGTTCGTCTTGAATTTGTTTTTTTTTTTAACTTGAAAATGAATGATTGAACATACCGAAACTAGTTGTTATTAAGCTTTATATAAAAACAAAAGGGTACTATGAAATCATTTTTAGACTAATATATTAAGTATCCCTAATGGAATACGTTATTAAATAATTTTGAATTCACATCTACCATAGATAGATAATGATGGTTTATTATAGATTATGGAATAATCATAAATTGACAATAATCATAATCATAAATATGATGAAGAAATATATTTTTACAAGTTTTTTGTAATGTCTATGCACCTATGCACATTATTATTACGATAAGCACTTCATATTAATGGATTAATTTATTACGAGATTTGAATTGTGAACATTTTATTTTCACACTATTTTAAAAATTAACTTATTCCTGACTATAGAAAGAACTACAAATATAGGTTCACTCCTTTCAGTTTCATGAAGAATAATAAGAAAATCCTTACAAAAAAAATCTTATAAAAAACCTTTTTTTAAATTTAAACTATTACGGTATTTATAGTTTCACTAGGGGGGGTAACACAATAATGATTATTCTTAATTATAAAAAAAGATAATAATAATGTTAATAGGATTTCTTTTACCACTCAGATATCAAGATCTCCCTCAGACCAGGCATCACAACCTGATCTGAACGATCATCGATGACCAAATCAGAATCCAATGAGAATTCCAATGAAATCTGCCTCACGCTCAGGAGAACTTGATACGAGTTCCTCATCGTGGTAAAAGTGAACTCAAAATTTGAGATTTAGATGAGAAATACATACTACAGAAAAGATCCTGTCAAGTATGATTTCGATTTCACTGACTGACTGGGTGGAACGGGGTGAGTGAATCACCCTAATTGGCAGTGCCTTAGGCTGGTTTGCCTTATGACTGCTCATAGAATTAACAGAACTGAAAATTTTTTTTCTTGCTCCTAGATAATAGACCTTAAGTGAATTTGGCTTTTATTTTATATATATATTTTTTTTTTTTTTTTTTTTTTTATTAAGATATAATATAATATGTTTTGTAATATGGATAACATAATATTGAATATTTGTAATATATTTGTATCTTCGAATATTTATCTATTTTTCATCTATGTATATATTTGTTCATTTGATATTTATTTATAAATTTATACATTTAATTTTTTTTTTTTTTTTTTGCCAAATTCACTTTTTTTGGGAGAAGTGTGATGGAGATGGGTTCACCTCAGGGGAATACGAGCTGTTTACAATGGTGACCTTAACGTCAAGTTGCTGACCATCAGTCTGGCCACCATTGTTGAAAAGGGAGTGGCTTTTTGGTTTGAACTGGTCGTGGTATCTCGTACATCTGCCTTACTGATGTACGCCACGATTTCACTATTCCAACGGCCAACTATATATACCAACCAACGCACAAAACTCAAACGAGAGTTGCTAGAAAGTAGCGTCAAAAGACTGCTGGCGCTATCTGACGTGTGTGTATGGATACGAGAGTCAAGGGTAGTGAACAGAGGGTGTGAACAGATCTGGAAGCACCACTGGCGCTATCTATAGTGGAAGATGTAGTACTTGCCCAATAATCATTCCTTCTCTGTTCAACACCCGTTGACGGTATAATGATGATTAAATTTGAAGTTGAAAGGTTATTCAAACAAAACATTATTATGCACATGTTCTCATGCAAGTGAAATAATGATTATTATAAAGCAACACTTTAAAGTTGTTTGGCTTGTGATGGAGGTGATGATGTGATTGATTGGCTATTGCTAATAAATAGAACAATTTGATATTGCCTCAACCACAAATTTACTAGAAATTAGATGAAAAATTCTGTTATTAGGCTACCTATATTAAATTCTATAAAAAATAATGATAAATAATCTCGTTTTTGTAATAAATTATTGTTGTGGTAACTTTAATAAATTTAGAATTTTTAATTTTTAGAATTTGTTGAAATTTTCCCAACTACAAATCTAATAGAAATTAGACGACAAATTCTGTTATTGGGCTATATTAGATTCTATAAATAATGATAAATCATATTTTTATACTATTAATAAATCTTTTTAGTGGTCATTCCAATAAATTTAGAATTATGATTTGTCAAATACGGTATGGAAAGAGAAGGTGAGTGGTTGCAATTTAATAATGTTGGTAGTGGAAACTCTTTCTATTTGTTTGCAGGTCTCTGTAGATTTGTGATTGTAGACTAATTTTAAGTACCTACCGTAACGGTATCAATAATTATTCATAAATGTTTGAAATGTTCTGTAATATTAGAATGAATTCCAGCTACTATAGAACAACGATCTAAATATACTAACTAGTTAGTATAGATATCGTTGCTATATAGAATGTTTTAAAGAGATCACTCGCCATGTTTATCAATTTTACAATAATACGGTACCAGTGGCCTATTTGTTATAAATGTCTAATTATGTAGTATTTTAATGGGCTACTTCAATGTTCTATAAAAATGTGAAGGTACCTTTATTATATTTCATATCAAACACTGATAGTTTCAGCGGTAATATCATTATAAAAAGTGCATGGGTCCTTTCAAAATATTAATAAAATATGATAAGGGTATTTATTATACTAGTGATTTCCGGTTATTATTATTTCATTTTTCATCACATTACTATATGTGAGTTTTTCATCAAAATCGGTCTATGACAAGACTTTGATGAATTATTCTGCTGCTAGGTTTAAGAATGCCCTAACCATTGATACAGTGTTTAGCATCACTGCCTTCTGCATCAAGAAGTAGATCTTGTTTCTCGAGGCACCCAGATGACTTAGGTTTGCAGTCACTTTTTCCCCATCAATCCAACTGCAGATATTATGACTGGAACGATTTCCACTTTCTCTTGATGCCAGATATCCTTCATCTCCGCTTCTAGGGGGAGATGCTTGGAAATCTTTTCACTGTAGTAGTGTTCCATGTTATGGCAGCATGGAATTCCTACATCTATTAAGACTGTTTCCCTGGTCAACTTATTCATCAGGATTAAATCTGGCCTGTCATGTGGAATCGTTCTGTCAGTCAGCACAGATCTGTCCCGATACAGCTTGTGGGTATTGTTCTCTAGGATTGAAGTTGGAGCATATTGATAGGAACTTTCTCGACAATCAACTTATGCCTTAATGCCAGGTCCTGGTGCAGTATGCCAGCAACATCATTATGCCTCTTGAGGTATTCAGTGCCTACCATTTACTGGCAGGAAGACACAATGTGCTGTACTGTCTCTGATGCCATACCGCAGCGTCTACAAAGATCATCGCTCAGAGGTAGCTTAATTATATATTTTTTGTAATTTTTGGTGGCTATCACTTGGTCTTGTATAGCAACCATGAAGCCTTCTGTTTCAATGAACAAGTCACCATGCTTTAGCCAGGCATTCGATTGATCTGCATCCATATCAGGCTTTCCCAATGCAAATGCATGCCTCCCATGCAACTGTTTCCTCCTCCACTGCTCCAGGGCCTCGCTTATAATTATTATTATTATACTTATGTATATTGATAATTAACATTCAATTGAAAAAACAAATTACCATCAGAATCAGATTGCTGCGATGAGGTGGGATCTTGTCGTGTAGTGGTGGCAGCTTCTTTCTGCCTGAATTTGTTGGAATATCGGCGACTGGTGAAATTGTCGCTGACCGCCGTAGTGGGAGGCTCCTCTGTGGATGTGCTGCGGTTGCGAGAGACCACTCTTCTCACCGGTACAATGCGGATCCTTGTGTTCTGTGAGCCACAAACAACTATGTAATAAACGGCAGATAAGAGAACAAACACGATGAGAGAATATATTCAGATCCATATTGGGACATAAATGTGTCCCCTCTACCACTTAACCACGACAAATGAGCCAGGAGATATTGTTTTTATTAATAAGAATAGTTTGTATCACACTAGTCTGTGATCAGTGTCTGGAATGATAATCATCCTCTGTTTCAGATTCTGAGAGATTTCAGATTCTGTTGAGATTTTGAGATTTTGCTTGATCTCAAATGATGCGAGAAATCTGAGAAATAAAATTAAAAAAAAGAACTTCAACACAAGTGAAGAGTGTTATAAATTATTATTATATTGGTATTTGGAACATCCAAATTCAAAAGAATGGTTTGTATAAATATTTTTGGACAGAAAAATTTGTGAAAATATAGATGACATATCCTTATTTGGACTTTTAATGTTAGTCTACCTAAATTTGGGAGAGAAATAGCACAAGGTATTCTTAGTTTTTCTCTCCCGATCTGTGCTTCATTGTGAAAAAAATAAAGAATAAATAAATAAAGAACAAGTTGGCCGTAATTTCACCCAACAAATCTCGCAAGAAATATGGTTTGAGCTATTCAATATTACTTACTACCTTTATTGTTTGAGCTGCAAAGTGCAAACGGAAGACCGTAATAATAAATTCGTCGATGTATTCATTTTTAATTGCAAGAACCAATTGCAATACGGTATTGCAAAATGGTATTGCAAAATTGCAATACCAATTCGTCGATGTATTCATTTTTCTTTTAAAAAAAAAAAATGAAGAATGAATAAAAGTTATTAATGAAGAATAAGACTAATTATGATTGTGTGGTAACTGTCATTCATAATATTTTGCAACCAATCATAAGAAAAAATCAATTACAGCAATCATTACTGAATTTGAAAATGAAGGGCATTTTTTTGTCTATCAAAGTATATATAAATTGATAGGAATAAGAGTGTAAATGAATGATATATTAATGTATGGAGTATCAAGTATTGTTTTCAAGGATTTTGATATTTTTTATATTCATTATTAATTTACATTATGTTGAGTAATTTCCTCACTTAGGATAACTTATAATCTGCATGGAACTCATTTATTCTTGTGTCCATAAATGTAAGTCCTTTACTTATGAATCATGGTGGATATTCTTCAAAGGGGAATAAACTTTGATCATTTTTGAGGAAGAGCTACAATAATTCAAACAATACTTCATGTCATGCACTTCATCAGATTGAATGAACTAAATAGTTTTATTTTTTAAGGTTGAATTCAACGAATCAATATGTTCTCCTTCAATTGAAAGTGATATAGGTACTGTAATCCAAAACTTTCATATAACTTTCTATCGTACTTTAATTACATTAATTTTAAAACATAAATGAAAAGAAGAATACTTACATTTGCAACAAACAACCCAGGCTGGAAATAGAAAACTAAGCAGTTTTGTTGAAATTATAGAGTATAAAAATTATTGAAATTTGTTATGCAAAAGTGTTTTTTCTGGCCTACTTACAAAATAAGTTATAGTGGAATTAGCGGCTGTTGCAGTGAAAGTTAACGTATCTGTCAAAACTAAACTAAAATAGAAGCGAATAACGAGGTCCAGCATGTCTTGCAATAGAAAACACGATGCTTGAATGCATAACACATTCCCAAATGAGAAATAATTTTATAATAGTTGGTTAATTAATGAGGAAACACGTCATGCTTATCAGTTGCCCACTGAGTACCAAACCAAACACAACATTCAATGTAAGTTTTCAAACGAATAATCCAGATACAATAACGAAAAACCCTTTATCATAATTTCTAAAACATCCTTGATATCAGGCATATATTATCTAAAAGACAAATATTTCCTAGTTCTTCCATATCTCTTAAGAATACATGCAGTAGGTAATCTGTAATCAAGTTCAGTTACTTATAAATTTTATACTTACTTCTAGGATAAATGATTCAATGTTTCTAGAGCTTTAGAATAATTCTTGGAATTATTGTTGAATGAATTATAATATTTGAACTTGAATAATTTCCCAACATACAAAAGTCAAGAGATCAAGACAATCATAATTAAATGTAAAATTGAATCAACTGATACTTTTTAATATATTTGGTGCAATAAGCTCCACAAATTACTAAAATAAATTTTTCAAATGGTTCGCTTCTATTTTTCCCAATTTCAATGGGAATTTTTGCATGAATTCTACCCTGATTTTCATCACCTTAACAAAATTATTCTGTAGTTCAATTTTAGTTTATGTAAAGAAACTAGATTTCAACTGGAATTCAAATTCTGCATCCCAATAATTATTAAAATTATTATTCAATAGTTTTTTTAGAATAAAATATGGTAGCCTATTCATCATGCTTTTAGCTCCATTGTCAAATTTTGATCACTAAAACAAACTATCATACTGCAGAGCAACGAATTTAAGCTTTGTACACGTTTCAAACTAAAACCGCATTTGAATAAGAAATATTTTTACAAAAATCAAGCCGTTTATAAAAGAGTGTGAAAAGTAGTAGAAAGATGCACAGTTTATTTTGACATCAGTCTCAAAGCATCTAAAAAATGTAACAAAGACATATTTTTCAGCGAAATAGACACATTCAAGCGAGAATCAACTGCAGTGCAGTGAAACATTTATCAAAATCAAAATTGAATAAGTTGATTGTTGTGGAGTGCTTCAAATAATAGTTTCTTCACTGTTAGTTATTCACGTCCAGTTGATAAGAAGTAGACAGGCAGTTGGTTATTTTTCACTTTTTTACAAAAGTTTGGTAAATTAGATAATATATGGCACACGATAGAATAAAAAACAAAAACACACACACAAACACCATGCGATTGTCAGTAAAGATAGATAGATAGAGAGAGAGGGATGCCAGAAAATTAGTTGAAAATTATTATTTTCATTGCAGCAGGCATTTACAACACAGCTGAATCAAACACTGGGTACTTGGCCTACCTCTTTTTCAGACTCCGTTTCAACGGCAATTTCGTTCTCAATGTTGGTCGCTCTCTCTCTATGTCCTCCTTCTTCTCCTCCTTCTTCCTCATCATAGTCTACTCCTTCCACCTCATCCTTCAACGATTCCTTTGCACGAACTGACCCACGGTTTCTTGTCACCCCGCTCTTCTTTGCACCAGCACTACTCAACGAGTTTTCGAATCTCACATCATCATCAACTTTCTTACTGACACGACCCGATTGTCCTGTTTCCAAGTCCTCATTGTTCACTCGTGATCTACCTCTTACACTATCTTTATCAGTATTTTTCCTATGTATTACTCGGTTTCTCACCACAACTTTCCTATAATTGTGACCAACATCCTCCTCATACCTCACTCCAGTCTCCTCACTCACTTTAGGCTTCTTCTTCTTCTTCTTAACCACAAAACCATTCTCATCATAAACATCGTCAAAACTGTTGTCATTCACCAACGAGCTCCCATCATCTTCAACTCTAAACCTAATCCTCCCTCTTGAACTAGTTTCTGGGGTGAGAGTCGTTCCCTCTTTCTTCTCATACCTTCCACGGATATTACTCCCTCTCCCTTCAGCATTATTTCTATTCCTTGACTGTGTTCTCTGGAAACTACTTCTTACAGTGGACTCATCTGTTACAGTACTGAATTCATTGTCTCTCCCGACAGAGTTACTAGTTTCAACATTCCTGTTTCTGGATGATGTGCGTTGAAAACTGTTCCTCACGGGTTCTTCTGTGTTGAGATTTGAAACGACATCCCCAACAGAATTACTATTTCTCGATCTAAAATTATTCCTATTGGTGGTCCTTGTAGGTGTCCTTTGTACATTATTTCTAACTGTTGATGTGAAACTTTCATCTGGGTTAACCCTTAAAAATTCTTCCTCATTTACATCAAGATTTGTGATCACCTCATTTCTGTTGAATTTTGTTCTAGACCTTGGTACACTGTTCCTTACTGTAGTAGATTCATCATCAGTTTTCACTTTCAAGAAATCATCATCCAGTGTCCTTGTCTGTACTCCATCCCTATTCCTAGTGGACGTTCTTAAAAAATTACTATTACTCCTAACAGTAGTTGAACTAGGTTGCTCTGTTTTCACTTCGAACTCATTTTCTTTTCCCACAGAATTCCTACCCACCGAATTCCTAGGTCTCACTACGGTAACAATCCTCTTCCCATTACTATCATTGATACTGGTTGTCTCATTGGTTCCATTGCGGTTTCTTGGTAACAGTCTCACAACTTTTTTCCGTTTTCTCAGTCCACTATCATCAACACTCTCCAAAAATACTTTATCGTCATGGTCTGATTGTGATATATCTCTACTCTTGGCACTACTTTTATGGCGATCAAAATTTTCCACATTGAATTTCGATCTTGAAACCAACTCCTCTTTTCCACTTGTATCAGCACTAACTAGTTTTCTACCCCTACTTGCATTATTATTATTATTGACTGTACCCCTCTCATCACTATTCAATCTTCTTTCTTTACTTGTACTTTCAACATTACTACTATTCAACTTTCTCTCCCTACTTATTGTATTATTCCCTCTACCTCTTTCCCTACTGTTCGAAGTTTTCTCTCTACTTGAATCCTTAATCCTGGCTCTTTCCCTACTCGTATCCTTACTTCTTTCACCGCTATTCACTTCCTTACTTGTGTTATCTTCAACCTCAGTTGACTTAGATGCATCCTCTTCACTATCATCAGTTAATGAAAACTTGGCAGAACCTCTCTGTTTTTTAAATTTACTCGTTGAATTACTTTTAGTTTCCTCCAAATTATTAGTCATATTACTCCCACTGGTATCAGCTAGTGGAACCTCAGTTGTAGTTGTCACAGTCGTGTCAACAACTACTGTTGTTGTCTCCACTGGTGTATCTGTAACTTCCTGACTACTTTTTGAAACTTCTTGTGAGTTCCCAGAAGCGGAACCAATAGAATCTTCAACTTTCTCACCACTTTCATCCCCCACTAACACATTAGAATCCGTAGTGTTAACAATTACAGATTCTGAACTACTATCTAGAATCTCACCACTGGTGTTTTCAGCACTACTCTCTTTGGTACTAGTTTTATTTTTAGATTTGGTCAACACATTTGTGTTCTCCATCTGTATCAAAATTTCAGAACTGTCGTTTCTTGTCGCCTCATGATGTATAAGGTACTGGTTGTTCGACGTTCTCTGTATGGGCACATAGTAAGGTGTCAAACGTTGCCTGGAAGTGTTCTCCACAGATTGTGAACTATTAGTCAACTCCTCAGATGTCACAATCTCAGGTTTCACAGTTGTTGAACGACTTCTACCACGTCCAAACACATGTCTAGTAGGTGGGTTGATAGTTGTAGTTGATGTAGTAGAAGTTGCCCCCCGGTTGCGCGCAATTGCAAAACGACTCCGTGGACGTGTGGAGGTCAACTCATTTAATTTCGAAGCCTCATTACTACCTGTGTCTTCAATGGATGAATCGTTAATGGGTGTTGATTCAGATGTGGAATTGTTCCGGGAACTGAATCTGCTTCTTGTGCGGGTTGGATTCCTCCTGGGAACCTCACTGTTGTTGGTTGACTCATCAGGTTTTCTCCTAAAATCCCTTGAATGTGGGCTCACATCTTCCCTTTCACTACTTTTGTTGATGTCATCTTGTGGAGCTGGTTTCCTAACAAAACTCCTTGTGCGTGGTCTCACATCATCACCCTCACTGCTGTTGTTGATAACATCTTGTTGTTGTGGTCTCCTAATGAAACTTCTAGTACGTCCAGTAACAGCATTGTCATCCCCCTGTGCTACACTTGTTCTATTACGTGTCCTAGAAGGTATGAACCTTGTCTGTGAAGGCCTCTCACTTGAAACACTTGGTTCAGTACTTGTGGGCCTGAACCGTCTGCTACTAGGTCGGTAAGGTTCCGTGGTTGAATCCTGACCAACTTTACCGACATTCAGACGTCTCCTGGGAATATTCCTCAACTGTCCCCCGGTCCTATTTGCTTTCGAAGTGGGGGCAATCTCCTTGGAGCTTTCCGGTGCTATCTTATTTATCTCTGCTGAGCTATCCTTCAACTTGGTTTGCTCCCTGGATGATGTGACATTGTGTTCAGCAAGCACTTCTTCCAGTCTACCTAGAGCAACCCGCTGGCGTTCAGTTGCCCCCTCTACAATAACAGTTACAACACTAGTGATTGTTGATGTTTGGTATGGTACTGCAGTGGTTTGTTCTGTACTAATGGTTGGTATTTCCCCTGGACTACTACTGTCACTATCATTGGATGCTATATTCCCTGGGCTACTACTATCACTATCATTACTAGCTACAGGACCCTCAGTTGTTGTTGTCTCAGTGTTTGTTCGGGGAGAACTGTTGTCAGTCGTTGTTGCTGTTGTTGTACTAGTGATAGTCAGCTGATCATCATCATCAGCAGCTGATGGGGATGTTGTTGTTGTTGTTGAGGTTGTTGTGGCCGACAACTCAGATGTGTGCTCATACACAGGCCTGAGTTCGGTTGCTTCGTCACTCACCTTTTTGGCGGGCTTTTGGGTGGTTGTGGTTGGTTGTTGGTCGTCAAGTGGTTCGATGACGTCATCCTGAGGAGGCCGACTCCTGACGAATGGCAGTGGCGAGACGCGTTCGTCCTCGGCCACTTCTTCCTCGGTGTCCAACTGTTGGGGGCGGTGGCGTTGCAGTGTTACATACCTGCAAATCGAGGTAAATTATCAATTATTATCTGTTTGAAATTATCATCTACAACAGAAAATGAATCAAAAAAGCCTATTATGTTCATGATAAGACAAATAGTTGAACAAATGCCTATTCAGTTGTTAGAATGCCAGCTAGGAGGGGTTATTGTTCTCTCATATAAAAATTCATTTATTTATTTTTTGAAATTGAATAAATACTGTCTATTCACTTGACAGGAATTCCAAAGCTTATGCAGTTGATTGAGTTCCCGCTCAAGAGAGTCTTTTATTCCTTAAATAAAACTGTTATGAATAGACTAGTTTGTTGTTAGGATAATGTTAAGTACAAAGCAGAGTCAACATTTTCACTCTTTCAATTCTTTTATACTCGATTCGAACTCGTCATAAGTCACTCGAGTGAGTTAGAAGCTCTCCTTCTCAAACTCATGAATTGTCTCTGCAACAGCGCAAAATCCTCCTTTAGAAAATACAATAGTTCCTTCCTTAAATATAGTATCCAAATAAACCTGTATTACCAATATGAATCAACAAATAAATAATTATTGATTTTGAAAAATGATACATTGAGTACATTGGAGATGATAATCATAGTCTAATAATGATGAAATTTATTACAGAGAAAATCATTATTACAAATGATGATAATGTGCTTTTTGAAATGATATCAAATCGATAACGATTGATAAAATTAAAATGAAGCAAAATTTTCTGTTTGACAGAGCTAGTTGGAATTGGTGGATGAAATTCATAAATTGAAAACATATTTTTTATAAAAACAAAATTGTTCAGTTCCATTCCTGTTACACTCTATACGGTACTATAGTTTTACATTGTGATGCTGTGTGAATGGATAGTTGTTTGATTATGATGATATGAACGTAAAATTTTATTAGAGAAATTAGAGAATCAATTAAATTTAACATTCATGAACTGTATACTTGTTAAGAAGATTCTTTACTACTTCATGAACGATGAATGATGAAACAAAAGTACAGTAGTTGATATGGATTAAAAGGTGGTGGGGAAGGATGGGAGTATAGAACAAGGAAATATGAAATGAGTATGAGATGAATTTGTTCTCAGAAAGCAATACAGATTGAAAGCTAGCTGTACAGTATTTTGAAGCATGATTTCCATGAAGATTGGAAAATCCAATCGGGAGTATTATAATTTTAATTGGTGGGTTGTTGGGATCAAAATGCAATGCATTTGCCTTCAACTACTGTGATAAAAAAATTAAATTCTCCAAATCAACACCACTAAATAATAGCACATTATGATGGAAGATCAACTATTTATTATTAATGTCAAGAAAAAGCGGTTTCTATAAGCGTGAGCGAATTTTCTACAATGTAAAGCAGTCTTAGCATTTGGATATGCATCTACTCATCTACACATGATAGAGTGAAATTGATTCTTAGAATAACTAGTTTTGTTTCACTCATTAACTTATTTACAGCTTGGCTATATAGGTAGCCTATAACTACATCAATCTATATTGTACATTTGTATTACCTTGTACACTGCATAGGCTACTGCACGATGAAGAATGAAATATTCAATTAAGAAATATGAATTTAATGAAATTCAACAAATATATACAATTGATACAATTATTTCCAAGTCCTATTATAAATAAAACACATAATGAAAAATTTTTTTAATAGCCATGTTGAGTAGTCTAATACAGTAGTCGAAATATATCTTGTGTGACTTGTGAATGTTCTATAGAATAATAATTTAATAAGATGAAACTGCTTTATATTATTGATAAATGAGAAGTAATTGTATGCAAGAGTGAATGAAGAATACTACGAACTGAGACTTACACAATCTAAAGAGAGTATGGCAAATGAAAAATGGAGAATATGAATGAATATGAACATGAATACTATATGTCTATTTGATTATAGGACCATCTTCATGGTCCTACAGGACCTATGTATCATATGGGAGAATTTATAGTGAAAAATATGACTGTATAATAATAAAGATGCAAATAATAACCTTCCTTCTAATTATAGATTTTCCATATTTGAAACGAACTTCTTCCTTTTGTCTTAAAATTGTCTTCAAAACTCACCTATCTCTTCCTTTTTGTGTACCGGTTGTAGTGAAGGCGATATTTTGAGATTGTGGTGTTCAGCCATATTGAATAAGAATATACTTCTACCACAACACAACCACGAATTTATTAGAATAATATCGTTATTTTGATAAATTGAGGTTTTGTTAACTTCAATTATTTTAATTCTATCCTAAAATACCTTGAAGTTGTAGTATCAACACTGTCACTAGCCACAGTGGAAGGCCTAGATCGTTGTATGCTGCTGTATCTAGTTTTTGTGACAGCTGTGGATGGAGAAGTGGACTCCGAAGAGGCCTCAGTTGACGTTGAAGGCCTCCTTCGTTGAATAGTACTATAGAGAGGCTTGATCGGTCGTTCTCTTTCGGCCTCCTCTTCAACTCCGTCCTCTTGTTCATCGTCTGCCTCTTCTCTCTCATTTCCTCCTCTGCTGTTTCCTTCTTCTGAGACTGGCTGGTCGGTAGAAGGCCTGTGGACAAGGATTTGAAATTAGAATCTATAGTTGAAATATTTCCCTCGAACAGTCCAAATTGGAGACCTTGCCCCTTTTGTATACAATAATCTAATCGAACCTTCATCATTCAAATTCATGTGCATCGCAATTCATTAAGTGTGAATGAGCCTCAACTACGCACTGGCAACAAATTCAGAGCTAAGAAATTACCGTACATGTGGATTAGGAATAGCAATAAAACAATTTGAAATGGGAAGGAAATTGGAGAACTTCAAGTGATTATTGATCATCGATTAGAAGAAAAAGTTAATAAAGTAAGTAGATCTGATCAGAAGAACTCATAAGTATATATATATAGCATCAGACTTTGACTGTGATGTGAGCTAGACAATTGAAAAAACAATTAAATGTACCATACTCAATTTTATCAATATATTGATTTTGATGTCACTTATCCATTTCAATGAATAATTGAAAACATATTGCTACAGTATTTCAATACCCTTCTATGTGTCTTTGCTTTACTTAGCAAGTATCTAATAAGCTATATGGTACCGACCAAAAAGTAGAAATTATATCCTAAACAACAGGGCAAAGCACGAAATTAATGTTTTATCTGCACAATAATCTCACATAATTTTACAATAGTTTTCCCCAATTCAATGTTAAAAAAATTCTACATTTGATTGAACCAATCATGGATTTCATGAATTTTTATTGAAGTTATTTCAACTAGAATTAACTCAAAAATAGGTTAGATGTTTCCGTTTGATCTGGAGATTAGATGCCATTACAGCCTCAATGGAAAATTGAAAGCTGTGTATGTGAATGAAAAAGTTACATATCAAAAGATAAACAAAAAGAACATAGTTATTTATTACACCAATGTGCTAGATTCTTCACAGCGAACATAATTATTTTTCTAGCAAACCTATTTTTAGATTCTCACCAACTACCGTATTGTACCTATTAGATGGTCTACTAACCTCTCCCTCCGGATCGTGACATACTGCGGTTTCTCGCGGCGACTGTAGGGCGAGTCGTCCTGACCGGGGGCGGGTGGGGGCAAGCCCTCGTTCTGGGGCCCCGACGGCCCGTTGCGGTACGGCGACTGGAATTTCCTACATAGAGAAAGAACAAGCAAGAGATAGATACACATGCATGTGTGCTGGACAGAGAGAACATATGCGTACAAAACCACCGCCAGAAACCCATAAGAGATCGGTGCTTTTTCAAAACATGTCATTCAAACAAACACAATAGATGATAATTGAGAAGATGAAATAAATATCAAAACAGAGCAATCTCGGAAATGGACTAATTATCAAGTTAGTAGCAACATGCAGCTATTGAAAGAGATGCAACTAAAGGGAAACTATATTGGATAATTACAGCTTCCATATAGATTGTATATAATGGCTGAAAAGCGATACCTAACTAGAAAATATTTAGAGGAAGAGGAAGTAGTAACATTTGGAGAACGATATATTGATAAATAATAGCTCGAATTTGAGAAATTTGAAGAGGAGGAATAAATGTGTAGTATAATATATTGGTCGAAGAGGAGGAATAAATGTGTAGTATAATATATTGGTAATAGCAAAATTTTATACGACTGAGAGAGAGTATATTTACTGAATATGTATAGTGAAGGATATTTTCATTATTTCCATATCATTACCGTATTTGTGTAGGAGACAATATAAAATGTAATTTTTTGTAAAAATATATAGCTCATAGAAAATGAAGAGGAAATATAGGAGACAGGAAAGTTAGATATTGGATGAGAATCAATTAGAAAGACGTTAATTGTGTTCTTACATTAGTTCTTGATTCAGTTGAAAATGTGAAGTTGATTTAAATGATCTAATTAACAATAAATTATAGTAGAATAGAACCTTGTAGAATTTATTTATTGGGGTAGAGATTACAAATAGTATAAATTAATATAAAATAGAAAATAAGACACGATTTCATTTGAAATATTAATTTCCTAGATAGGTATTGAAAAGACAGGTAGTTTGATTGGCAGAGTTAATAGTAAGAGTAGGTAAGGTGTAACAGAAACAGTAGATTCAAACATAAATGCAATATAAGCAAGAAAAGATATCTAATTATTGCGGAGAGTTTTACTGCATAAGAAAAAATTTATGCTCATTCAAAACATGCCTGGAAAAAATAGGAGAAAATAGGTAGGTAAGTTTTGGATTATGGGGGATGTTGAACAGGAAATCATCAAACAGGAACAAGGACAGTAATTAGACATTTAGGGTAGAGGCATAATGGAGGTAGAAATCTCATTGTTTCCATTTCTGGATATTATGGGATTGTGAAAACTCTGAATGTTATTATGTCAAATACAGCAATACACCAATAATGTTAGAATTCTACGATTTGGTGAAATATTTTGAACATTTGAGCAACTCTAAATAGTTCAAACGAAAATAGAGATAGAATAAGGGTTTCTCTTTACTAGAAGACACTTCTAACAATCACGATGGAAATTACAGTTTATGCCGCATCAAACTGAATGAAAGAACAGAAAATTGCTATGAAAATTACCCAGGAGTGAGAACTTTGTTGTACAGCGTTTTACTGATAGGCGAGTTTGTTACATCCGATCCTCCATTATTTTCCAACTGTTTCTCCAACTCAGCGACACCACCTTATAACAAAAAATTCGATTTTTCAAACATCAAATATTGAGATAGAAATCATAAAATTAATTGAATGAACTAACAAATTATATGCTATCAAATATGAGGAAGATTTCTGCAACTACAAAATAGTCATGGTGAAGACATGTAGAAAGGCAATGCGCGATCAAAACATAAAATTGAGAATGATAAAATCTGAAACTATGATTAGGCTTTATTAGAAAAAAAAACTATTGATAATTGATATTCTATTAAATATTCAAAAACCTCTGAAAAGTTTTGCTACTACGCCAATGATAATATTATATATATTAATAATATTATAGGTAATCGATTTTTAAATGGAAAATATTTTAATTTTAAGTTTTTGCAATGTATTGTATATGAGAATTTTTATATTTTTCACATTTGTAAAGTTTGTTTAATGATTTTGGCAATAAATATTTCTTTATCTTTTATCTTTAAGTATTATTCAATCATTTATTTATTTATTAATTTGCGGATATAATAACAAATCATATAAGTATGATTGGGAAAGAACAACAGGCATAGCCCAAAACTATTCTATTCCCAAATTTTGATAATGAATGACATATTTTTATTGATACAAATAAAATAACTAATCAAAATACATAATCATTGAAAGTGAAGAAAATGAACGCTACAGTAGGCAACGATCTATATATACTAACTATATATATACTGTTAGTATAATATAGATCGTTGACAGTAGGAAGCCTATAATTAACTATAACATATTTTACATACTAGTATTTATCCATTTCATCCATTCAGAGATGATTTCATAATCATTCCTCTCATTACCCAAGTTTTGCGACAGAATAAACTTACACCAAACTTAGTACCGTAATACAGTATTCACATAGTTGATGATAGGAAAGTGGAAAAAACTTACTTCAATGCCAGAATATTATTCATTAACATTTTCTCAACAAGTAGATGCGTAGACCCGCAATTCTAATTCTTCAGTAAAATTCTCCCATTTCCCCGAGAAATACTCACCCAACTTCTTAATCAGCGTGATGAGCTGCTTGATGGTCTGCGGGTCCTCCTCGGCATGATAGTCGTCCTCGACTTCATCCTCGTCGTCCTCCTCGGGAGGAGGCTCAGTGGTTGTGGTGGTAGTGGTGGTGTAGCGGTTGCCGGTGGACTTTGCGGTGGCGGCAGTGAACTTGAGCCGCGAACTGGCTGTTGTCGTCTGCTGCGTGGTGGACGACGATGTTGTCGGCTTGGCCGTGCTTGTCGCCGCCTTGTCGCGTTTGTCTTTGCACAGCACGTTGCGAGCAAAGTCGCACGAGTCGGCCGCCTTGTTGAAGAACAAACCTGACAACAAAATATTAGTAAATATAAAGTAATAAAAATCAAGTAAATATAAGTAATATAGTAATAAGTGAGTATTATAAAATTAGTAAAATTAATTAGAGGAACTTCGGAAGGAATGTCGAGATAACGGAGGATATTTATTTTGTAGTGAGGGTACAAATGATTCATCATTATTAATGCATTTTGAATTGTATTTAGTAGTCTATTTTGAATATTACTGAATTTTTGTAAGAATAAATAAATAAATTTGTGCATCCTCAATATAATCAGAGTGGAATAGAAACAATGGAATGGGAAACAAATGTAGATAATAGAGGATGTTGATTTTGTAAGAAAAAACTTCAAGTGGATGAAGTGGTTCAATACTTATGGGTAGAAACCTAGTATTTTTTTCAATATAAGTTACTTATTTTTTGTAATTTATATTTTTGATGTATATTTCTGACTTCAGGAATGTTTGTAAACTGTAAATGGAGGATTGTGTAGTTTTAAGAGTGTTTTCTAACATCACAATACACACAAAAATAATAATTCAGTTAATGTGCTTATTGATAACTATAGATCTACTGAACAAATTACAATTACCAATAATGGAATGATTCTTATCCAACAATAAACTAAATGATTAAATATTAGAAATTAGATTATATATTACTCACCAGACGGACAAGTAAACTGATGCGCCACTATCCCCAGGTTAGACGGTCCGCTATCTAAACACCAGAAATACTTCTTGCAGTCCCGGGGATGCGGAAAGAACCCCTCATCCTTGCACACAAAGTCACTGCCGGGATCGGGTGTGGTGGGGGGTTCAGGGGTGGTCAGAGGGTTGCCAGTGGTGGTTTGCCTTGTGGTGGTAGCAGCCGTGGTGGTTCTAAGGCTGGCTGTCTTCGGTTTCGAACTTTTTTGTCCAGGTCTCCTAAGCGGTCGCGCAGTTTTGGTTTCAGTTTGGGAACTGCTGGCGATGTTGTTCTTGCTTGATGACTTCTTGCCCGAGGTGCCGAATAGCATCTCCTTACCAGCCTCGATCAGAGGGTAGGGTCGATCATGGCACTTACCTCGGAAGTCATCGTTGTCTATCGACCAGAACATAATGCCTCCGAGGTTTTTGTCGTTCACGTATTTTGCCTAGAAAATGCATAAGAAAACTAGTAAATTTTGGTGTTGTTGAACCATTCACATGTTTACTATTGTGTAGACTATAATAATATTATTCATTGATATATTATACAGTTTATTTAATATAATATATAAAATATAACTTATTTTGAAAATATTGATGTCTCAACATGGCGAAACGGTTGTCACTCCTAGTACCTAATCAGTGAGTAGACACGTTTTACGAGGATTACTAGTAAGTTTCCGAATAGCATCAGAGTTTACTATAGTAAGATTACTATTCCGTATTACTGGGAAGTTTTCATGAATTGGTTTTATAACCTTCAGTTTGTTATACTATAACAAAATTATTCAGATGAGGTTGAGAATTAGTTCACCTTTCATTATATCAAATCAAAGATAGAAACCTTTAATACAAAATGTCATCATACTTAATTCTATATAGGGCGTAATACACAATGTAGAGGTACCTATATATTAGATATGTATGTATTAATATCATTTTTCAAGAGATTACAGATATATAAGATTTTAATTTTTTTAATCTCACACAGTAATATCATACTCATATTATATATATATACTTCTTGATGTCTTGGAGTGATTAAGAAAGACAAAAATAAAAATGAGATGAGATGTCATACGGTACCTTCTCTTTGACAATAAATGCATCATCATATCCAACCCACTGTTTGTCCTTGTAAGCATATGGTCCCATTGCACCTAATTTGGGCTGTTCAATTTTCCAGTCTTTCTCGCTATTCAGACTTTGACATATCTAGAAACAGAGAAAAAACTGTTACCAATAATGAACATAAAATTAAACACATAAAAAATCACAAGTAGCCTAAGTATATTTTGTATTATTTTTTATTTGGTACTTTAGGTACGGTATTTAATATTATTGAAACTGCCTTTCATCATATTATTTAAATGAGTATAGTAACTTCTAATCAGCTTCATCATAAATTTCTGAAAGTATAATTTTTCTGATATTATCACAAATTTACAATTGAAATTTGGAGTTGGTTACAAACTGAAAAATCTGGTGTGGTGCACTCACACAACTTTCCTTGCCGTTATGAGAATTGATTAACTGACGCTAGTGTTCCCGCGCATCTCAAGTCCACTATTCTAAGATCTGAGCAAGCTGGTGACAGGACAATAACGCTGGAGACACACGAAGTCTGCTATCTCTTCATAGTGAATGATTTAATAGAATCAACAGTTGCCAACAGTTTGCAATTGAATAATCTTATTTTCTCTAATTTCGAGCTTATTTTCAACATTAGGTGAAAATGTTACTGAACATTAATTGTAGAGATTTTCATGCTCAATCTTTTCCAAAATTGAAATTTTTTGTTTAAATTGTATCTGAAGCCTGATAATTGAAAATCTAAAATCAAACTTTGCATAGATGGTGCAGTGCTCCTGAAATTTTTACAGATATGGGACTTGTAGCAGTTGAATTTAATCAAAATCGTTGGAGCCGTTTTCGAGAATATCGCGAAAACCCGTTTTTGACAACATTTTCGCCATTTTAGCCGCCATCTTGAATTGCATTTGATCAAAATTGTTCGTGTCGGATCCTTATAGTGTAAGGACCTTAAGTTCCAAATTTCAAGTCATTCCGTTAATTGGGAGATGATATATCGTGTACACAGACACACACACTCCCCCCCCCACACACACACACACACACACACACACACACACACACACACACACACACACACACAAAACACATTTTAAATGTGAAAATCTACTTTGTAAAAATCTGGTGTGGTGCACTCACACAACTTTCCTTGCCGTTATGAAAATTGATCACCTGACGCTAGTGTTCCCGCGCATCTCAAGTCTACTCATAAACAAAGATCTGAGCCAGCTGGTGACAGGACAATAAGGCTGGAGACACACGAAGTTTGCTATCTCTTCATAGTGAATGATTTAATAGAATCAAAAGTTGCCAACAGTTTGTAATTGAAATAATAACATTTTCTCGAATTTCGAGCTTATTCTCAATTTAAGGTGATAATGTTACTGAACATTAATTGAAGAGATTTTTATGCTTAATGTTTTCCACTTAATTGGGAGATGAGATATCGTGTACACAGACGCACATACACACACACACCACACACACACACACACACACACACACACACACACACACACACACACACCACACACACACACACACACACATACAGACCAATACCCAAAAACCACTATTTTGGACTCAGGGGACCTTGAAACGTATAGAAATTTGGAAATAGGGGTACCTTAATTTTTCTCGGAAAGCAATACTTTCCTTACCTATGGTAATAGGG
Source organism: Nilaparvata lugens (assembly GCF_014356525.2). Lineage (NCBI taxonomy): Eukaryota > Metazoa > Arthropoda > Insecta > Hemiptera > Delphacidae > Nilaparvata > Nilaparvata lugens. The sequence continues at coordinate 29,154,942 of NC_052513.1, read as the reverse complement.
CAAGGAAAGTAAAAACCACTTTTTTGGACTCAGGGGAGCTTGAAACGTATAGAAATATAAATTGGGGTACCTTAATTTTTTCGGAAAGCAATACTTTCCTTACCTATGGTAATAGGGCAAGGAAAGTAAAAAGTAGTTGAGATAATAAAATGATGAAGTTTGTAAAAGTAGGTACCTACTAGAGGAGGAGGTGGTAATATGGACCCCCACTTTGTTTTTGTCTTATAAAATGGAAACTATTGATAAAAAACCTTTGCTTTTTGCAGAAGTACAATCTAAAGTTAGTTGCAGAACACAATGTTGTATTAATAATCATTAAAACCCTCATTTTATTATTTTTTAAAATAAATTTCCATAACCCTACACATACTGAAAATATTGGGAGGTGTTGTTAATATGGCCCTCATGGTGTTAGTAATAGGAGATTGGAGTCCTGATGTAGAAGGCTGAGGGTCATTAAAAATCAAATTTCTTTCGGCACCTCTACCACGTCCACGGCCACGGCCTCTTCTGTGAGTGTCAGCTTCTTTATTTGCATAGAAGTCCTCTGTTCTTTCTTGTATGGAGAACTTGTAACAATATTCGCAATAGCAGGTTTTCAACAACAAATATTCAAACTGCTTGTAATATGGACCCCGGGGTTCATATTACATTCACCTAAGGGGGCCATATTGCAGACATGATTGTGATTTAACAAAGTTGTTTGTAGGTTAGAACTTGAAAGCAACAGAGCATTCTAGTTTATGTTAAAATGTTGGAAATAACTTCTAGATCATAATTACAATGCTCAATAATGAGAAATTATTAGTTATAGCACATTAAAATTGAGAAATTTACATACCTTCCAAACTTTCAAAAAACACAAAGATAGAAATAACCTCACAATTCACCAACTGCTGCATAGACTTGTTCCATGGACTCCTAGTGACCATCAACTGAACTAATGAGCTAGTTCCCATCTTCAAAACTAGATCTCAGCACTTGGTCATTGAAATACAGAGGGGTGCCATATTATATGCAGGGGCCATATTACCACCTTTTCCTCTATGTTTTTAGATAAGGAGCCCTCGTTAGGGCTTTCAAAAATTGCCAGAGCGGACGGTATTTCACGTCCACAAGGCGGGGTATTGGTAAAAGTTTTCAATTAGCAATAATCGCACCTCAGTAGAACTTCATTGGTTACGATATCGCCACTGCGCAAAGTTAACTCTGACGACAAACTGAAGAGCACCCCATTCTTCCAACACACAAAACTCTGGCGAGAACTAGCAAAATATCAAATTTGAATCTCGTTTTTACAATGGTATGTAGATTTCAGAGTAAAACTTATGAGTTGATCAGATCAAATGGATATAAAATCATCATAAAACGATAGAATAATTACTGTATTTTATTGTTAATTATGTAATAATTCAAGTAAAATTATGTACTAAGCAACTAAGTGGAGTTTTGGGCAGTGGGACTGGTGGCGCTGTCTGGGGTGGAAAAAGTAAACTGCGTGAAGAGGCTTGCGCAGAAGCAACTCTGGTTCAGTGGCGCGAGAAAACGTTGTGTTTGAAAGTTCGGTACCGAGCGTACGCGGAAGAATCACTTGAATCTTTATTTATTCCTTATCTCTTGAAAAATATGTGAGGTAACGGTCTAAACGTTCCATGTTTTCGTACGTCATACCTTTGAATGTTCATTAATTAATTTGAGGAATCCGAGAATATTAATATTGTACTGTCCATATTGTTTTTAAGGTACGTACTGTTTGATAAGTTTATCAAATTGAATATTATTCATAGTACTATTTACCTCGTAATAAGCGAGATATCCCTTCTCTCTCGTAGCCTCTCCTTGTTCGCCAGGACCATCAGCTGGTGATCCCAGTGCTGTACTGTCCGGATTAAACAGGGTATAAGATCGGCCGTAGGTCGGAATACCCAGTACCAATTTATCACGATCAGCGCCCGATTTCAGGTAATGCTTGATAGTGTAGTCCTGTGTAAATGTAAATCAATAAGTAGATTTATGTTAAAATGATTTAAAATGTACGAATAATAAAAAATCAACCAATTCTATCATAACAAATAAATCAAGAAACTAAATTCTATTAGTCTGAATATAAAAATCAATAACTCTTTGAATGTATCTAACATGAATCTGAAAACAAATTCATTGGTCTGATTACAAAAGTTCAATTCACAATTTTCATTTGATGGAGAAATATAATATTGCGTAACCTCCTCATACAATGCGATGGTGATTCTTGATCAGTGGAAAACAATAATTATTTTGTTTTATTCATCTTGGATTGATTGTCTATTGTATCAATATATTAGATTAATTGAATCTATCCTAATATGTTCTATACTGTACATAAAACTTACTATATTATAATTCACATAACAATGTCACAAGAATAGAAGCCTAGCGACGAAAATACTCAATCAACACAATATTCAAAATTGCACGTTTTTATAGTAAAGCCTCAATTATTGATTATAATAGATAAGATTATTATTGATGAATTTATTCTTGAGATGATTGATTAGATTACAATCAACTAGGTAGTATTTTCATTAAAAAGGTGTCTATTCAGAATCAATCAAATACTATTAAAAACCTAAACAGAGCATGAATTGAATAATTCATACTTGGAAGTATTTATTCGTCCCAAGTCAACTTAAGTAATCAACACATTGATATTAAAATGTTATTACATTGATATTAAATATCAATGTGTTTATTGCTATGATCAATGTTTTCATGTTATTTGCTCCTATCACGTCTTTTGCGTAGGCCGGTACCTACATCAAAGTCCTTGAACTTTCTATGTCCTACACTATTCACCTTTAATTTAATGTATCCTCTTTGACTTCTTCACATAAATATTAGTTATAAATATCATTCTAATAATTATTTCTCCCTGACATTCTCACGCCATGGTGAGCATATGATGTGGATACGAATTTAATTCAACTACAAAGTGATTGTGCTAAACAAAAACTAGAAAAGTTGAATTAGAATATCTTACTTTCAGATGAATCTTTTTATAAAGTAGTTGAATTATTTGTAGTAAGTAACTTACAATACTGAGTTCAGCATCGAAATTGTATTCATCGTCCTCCTGCAGCGAGTAGAGCGGAGAATGGTGGTTGACTGCTGGCTCAAAAGCTGAATGATAGTCATAGGATAAGATGTTCATGAAATCCAAATACCTAGAAAAGTAATTTATTCTTCAATTCTTGGATAATGTCTACTCGAATACACAATAAAATTAGGAATATTTACATTAATAAATAATTATCTAATATAATAATTATTGGTTTTTCAAATAGAAGGTATGAATTTTCAAAAAAATATAGATTCATATTTTCATTATTATAAATAATTAGATATTGTATTTGGAGGTTTCAATTCTTTGTGGATTGACAATATCTAAAGCTGTTTGTTCAGACACGTCTGGAAACTCATAAACAAATCTGATAAACATACCTGTAGAAGGTATGGATTTTCATCAAATAGTTTCTACTTTGATTATTATAAATAAAAATGTAATGAGTATTATTTGAAGAACTTTTATGCAATATTTTCTAATACTTCCAAAGATAATTATTCAACGAAAATTCAAAGTTCTAAGTAGGATGAAACCTAGAATAGAAGTCCTAATAGTCGAAGTTCTAAAGATTATTTGAATATAATAAAGATTTATTCAAGAGCATTAAACAATGAGCATAGATCATCTATGATCGGTTTGATAAAAATGATTTTCATAATAATATTAATAATTTGATTAATTATTTGATAAACTGACCTATTGAGCTTAGGAATATCGTATCCTTTGTCGATGTATTCGATTCCTGCCGGAACTGCCATTGTCAGAAGCAGTCTCGTCCTGCCAGTTTTGCTCGATTCTTTTTCAAACTCTTCTCTCAGTTCCTTGGTAACACAGAAAATAAAATTTGAATTAATCGCAAAAACCTATTCATAACTCCACCTAATGAAGGATATCCTCATTTTATTCATACTTTTCAGATTTGGTGTGCGAATTCTATAAAAAATCGAATATCAAACAGCAATAGCATAATGTCAGTAGTTCCTACAATTTGAGAGAATCAAGTAATTTGTTAGTATTGATCTAAGCAATAGGAAGTCTTTTTACCAGTGTCAAGTACAGAAAATGATACTGCGGACACAGCTCTCCTATCTACTAAGTAAGGATTTCATAGTAAATTTTATAAAAAATTCATTCAATTATAATTCGCAAATACTGTAATTATAATGAATTTGGGGTCAAAACAAAAGGCATGTGAAACCAGAAATATTTATTTTTTTCCTGAGTCTTGATGAATTGATAGTTTCTATTACAACCATATAAATCTTTGTTATGGAATGTACAACTTTTAAAGTTCAAAAATTGCCTTTTCTCAATCAGTATTCAAAAATAAAGTATTTTGAGTAATCAATAATCATAATTAATTACAGTAACAGATCAATTGTTAATCAATAATGTTATAATTTATTCATGAATACCTACCCTAATTTTTAAATGTTTTAATATTCAATAATTCATTTCAATTTTTCAAACCAACTACAGTATCGATAAAACATTTCCTCTGGTAAATCGATACTCTCCGTGTGATAGAGTGATTGTTCATAAAAATAATTGAAGTTCCAATGGACACGTTTAGTACAATGTTGTCCACCCTCATCTCGCTTTTGAGGAGAATTTTTCAATACAACTGCAATTCAAGTTCTGCAGGATAAAAAAAAAATAATACATTTTACTATGCAATACTAGAAAATCCATCATCTTTCAAACCTAATTACCTGAACAAGTTGAGCATAGTTGTCGCGATCTCTAGGTTTACCACCGTCTCTAAAAGCAGGATACTCCCAATCCAAATCGAGACCATCGAAGTGATTTTGTCGCAGAAATTTGACAACATTTTTGACGAATTCTCTCCTCCGTTCCTCGTCAGCTACTAACGGAGAGAACCTGGCAGATCCCTCGTTCCAACCTCCTATGGCTAACATTGTTTTCAGATTTTTGTTGTACGTCTTGAGACCGGTGAATTTGGCGTATCCTCCTGTGAAATTAACAGTTTTTACAATTATTAAAGTAGCCTTCCGGTATGTGAGAAAATGAGTTATTTATAGAATTTTTCCACACCTACACATTGAAAGCTATTGTTCTAGTGGACATATCAGTTCAAATATAGAGTAGGGAGGCAGAAATTAGTACGGTAACGTGAATATCATATTTAGGCTACAGTAAAAGGATTTTATAAGCAGTGAACAGTTCATAATAGTATTCATATACCTAGTCTACTCATGAAATGAAAAGAAAACACTGATGTTTTATGAGGATAAGAAGACGCTAATTCCTATCATTACCATTATCAATGAACCATTAATAAGACTGGGTTTATTGGAGATTTATAATAAAAAATATAACACATTAAAATCATTAATGTAGATTGTAACAAAATAGTTTCTAATTATTTAAATGAACGATTGTCTAGCTTCAAGTAATGTCACTCAATTTTCTTTATAACAGGTCGCTCTGCATGGATATTCGTCCAAGAACATTTCATACTCATTAGTAGGATGTGTATCCAATTATATAAATATAGCCTATATTATAATGTTCCTTTGGTTGATGGAGAGTTCCTTCTTGGAAATGTATGTATTTTCTTTTAGCATGTGGAAAAATAATTATTTAAATAGTTTACTATTGTTGATATTTCCTTCTTTAATTCTGAAGGCTATTGAAGAGGTCCTGTACTTCCATTATAATTCATTCAACAGATTATCTACTATATTAATCCAATAGTATGTTGGATGAAGAAAACAATCCCAATTCCGAATATCTATCAGTTTACAAAAAATAAAAAACGGTATATCTACTCGGCCCATTAGTAAAAATATTTGTGGAAAAACAAGTAAACGAATGGAGTTTTCCTTGGCCGAAAAAAATCCACATGTTTTCTTCAGCTACTTTTTATTCAAGTCTGATTTCCGAGGTGCAAGATTCTTGTTTGGAATATTAAATACCGTAGCTTGAACTTTCTCAGTGCATTGCTGTTAAGCATAGCATATATAGTGTGGGTATCTTGAATTGCACGAAGTTAAGAATGCAAGTAATGTAACTATAATAAACAGTCAAGATCCGTCTTGTTGTTTTGAATTCAAATAGGATTTGGAAATCTCAAGTACCGTATTTGTTTTGAGTTCTTTGAACTATGACAACACATCCTACAAGACATGTTTCCAGAGCTCATACTTTTCCCTAATCCCTACTAAATAGTTGCAATACCGTATACAGTACCAATTTTAATTACACTATAGTTAACTGTAGGCTACTTCAAACCTACCTATCATACTACTACACTACTACTATAAATACTATTCTATCCCATACTGATATAGGTACTGATAGTAGCCATACTATCTGGCTACTGATATAGGTATCGAACGCTACTGCAGAAGGCTGTAAGCTTACTGAGTAATTAGTATTCCAGCATACCTCCTATTGTAAGATCACTTCACTAGCATGGGCTACTATTAAAATGATAAAGAAACACAATGTAAGAAAACTAGACCATAACTATGAATTGAATGGAATGTAATATAATGAATACAATGTTTGGTAAATAGAATAATTTTGGTGAGAATTTAAGTTTGCTCGTACCTTGCTCAATATCCTGATACTTGTCGTACGGCCTCAACCCATTGTCTTTGTCTAGGCCGCCAAAAGCGTAGATGAGATGGGTACAAAGATATGGGTTGATGTTCTGGGGACTGAATTTAGCTGTTCCAGGTCGATAGACGCTCCAATTTGTGTAGTAACATACCACCCTCTTGTCTTCACCGGCTGCAATAAAAAAAATAGATCTGAATAAAAAAGGTAATAGAATAAAATAAATCTAAATACTGCAACACATCTAAATTATATATAAATGAAATAATTGGACATTATATAGATGATAATGATACTATTTTGAAATAAAATTATAAAAACATATGTAAACGATTGAAAATAATCATAAAAATGACTGAAAAATTGTTGACTATTGGCTATAAATATTCTGGTTTAGGCTAAATTTATTTGTCGATTCAAATGAATAAAAATTTTTCAACTCACAAAATAGTTTATTTTGGACGAAACAATAGAACATATAAATATGAAGATGTCCTAGGCAATTCTTTTCATATGAGAATAATCGAATATATTATGCATGGATAAGGCTTGCTTATCTTGTTGAGTGCTTGATCTTCAGTTAGAAGGCTGAGAACACAAAATTCTAAAATGACATTCCTCAAGGTGAAGAATGAAGTATCTCCTCTTTCCCAAAGTACTATTATTTATATTTTATGAGGGCATAAGCTTTTCAATTCATTGAGAGATTAACAATAATAATTCTGCCATCATAATTCCTGACTTCTTATCAAATATCCTACATTATAATACGGTAAATCAGTACTAATAAACTGAAAACACCCAACTGAATTGCGATCGCTAATAATTGAAATTACAATACAACTTATACTTATCAGTCTCCCTGCAATAAACATTACAAATCACTACAAAATTGTCAAAATTGACAAATCTCACTAATAACTACAATCATTCTCTAGTAAATTACTATTGCCATTCCATCCGTCATTATAAGCCAAGAAAGAAACTGATCATTTTTCTTCAACATTATCCTGGAACTCTTTATGGAATAACAATAATAATTTCAGACAGAAACACAACACAATGGTCTATGACTCAATCTGCCAGCCTACACATTGTTATTCTCAACTCAAACCAACTCCGTCTCTCAGATCATAGCTTTATTAGGATCCTTGCTAGCTATTGTTCGCAGTTTAATCTTTCAATTTTTGTTTTTGTGTTATTTATGAGGAATCTGGTGAAGAACAAATTTTATTGTTGACAGTAATGTGGACAAATTCTCCAAGACACGATGAAGTGTGATTCTAGGATGAAGTATTCTGAGAATATATAAGGATACTTTCATGATTCATCTAGGTTTTTCTTGTTTTTGCTACCTACTCCATTCTTTTCGATCTTAAGAAGATCTTCATTTTTCTAGAGGTCAAGTGAGATATTAAGATACTACTATCACGAGTTTAAGAATGATACTGTTGTGGATTCTTGAAAGCTTCCCTGACATTTTTATTCCTTTATTATTTTTTTTTGTAATGTAAGGTGGATCGGATCATCAAAGAGAATGGATTACACTAATGACAGTAATCTTGTATAATTTTTCTAGGAACACAGGAACACATTAGTCACTTTCATGAATATTATAATTAAATATCAGTTTCATCTACAATTCAATAGATATTTTCCAGTTAATGTAAGAAGTTGGGAGTTGATTTCTGAACTACCTACCTACGTATTTTAGAACGAAATTGATAATCATCTTACCGGCATAACTACAGAGCGCAATCATGAGCAGGAAGAAAGGTATTGGTCGAAGGAGATTTCCCATCTGAAACAAAAACAATAATAAGACTACTAGAAGAAAATCTACAGGAAAATATGGAACAATTGGAGATATTGAATGTGAAAATAAATTGCGGAATCGTTCACAATATAACAAAAGCGATTCATCACTTAATAAAGCAACTTGCTTTGAGATTTACTATTGTATTATACAGTTAATGTAGTAATTAGATATCGAAGGTATTGGGGAACATTAGAAAGGGAAAAATAAAGTGAAATCTAATAATCATTCTGCTTTTTTGAAGATAGTTTTCTTCAATAAATGCTCTTCGCGTATCGATAAATGGAAAGCATTCATTAAATTGATTTTGAACAAAACTGGTATTTACCCATCTTCCAAATGAATACTAAATAATAACTACTACCAATCAGTGAACCATCGATGCTGGACTTTGGACCAGTTAGTGATAGAAGGAGAGAGAAATCTAAGACGATTGACTGTCATGAACAGGAAGACTACATAATATTTTAAGAATCTCTAACTCTTGATTTCTCTTCATCTACTTTTTCACATCATCTTACATTTCTATGTATTTCTATGTATGTATTTTCCTATCTATTTATCTTGTGCTTCACCATCTTCTGTCCATCATTATTCTCATGCATTTTTCTGTTTATCTTCCTCTACTATTCATTTCTCTGTTTTCCCTCTACTATTTCCCCTACTCTTAATCTTCTGTTCCTTTCCATCTACTCACCTCTTCTTGATGATGGGAATATTCTTTATTCCTCTCCCTTCCACACCTCATTCTTTTCCTTAGTCTCTTTCATAATCATTCGCTTCTTCGTTTTGTTCTTGATCTACTGTTCTTTCCATTATTTTCTCTTTCTTCCGTTATTCTCTTTTTACTCTTAGTTTACTTTCAACAACCAGTTTCTTCTAATGATGATCTTCTTTTTCCCTCTTCGGTTTATCCACGTTTGCTCTACTCATTTTTCTTTTTTTGTCTTCTTCTTCTTCTTGTCTCCTCGTCTTCTTCTTCTGGCATCTTCTTATCTATTCCTGATTCCTCTTTGCCCAATTCATCTTTATCATCCACTTCTTATTCGTCTTCATCTTCTAATTCTCCTCCATCTCCTTTACTACTCCTTCATCTCCTACTTCTCCAATTCGTCTTCTTATCTTCTACTCTCTTTTCTTCTTTCCCAATTATTCTATTTTCTCTATCACTTCCCAACTTCCTAGCTATCACCTTCTATCACTTCACTTCCTTACTCACCACCTTCTCTAATTCTCCTTTTGTTCCTCCACCTCGTCATTCTCCTCCCCCTCCTCCTCCTCCTCCACCCCCTTTCTACCAGTTGGAAAGTGAATCTAGTCAGCGACAGTGGTGTATCTTCTCTCCACCTCCAGTGACCTTCAGACGCTCCCTCAACGACCTTTGACCCACCGACAGGCAGTCACATTCTGATAGCTGCTGACCTTCCCGGTTCGGACCTGGATCTTCTTCAATCCTCCTCCTCCTCCTAATACTCTTCCTCCTCCTACTCCTTCTCCTCCTCCCTCGCTCTCGTTCGAATTCCATCTCACACGCAATCCAAGTATCTCCTATATTAAGACAACTGTCAGCATTCCTCATAAATATAACGAACGCACTCCATTCAACCAACACTGACAGTTCAAAACAATCTCGCTGAAGATTGATTTGCAGCTTTCAAATAAAAAACCTGTTGCTTCTCTCTCCAAAATGACAGCATTCCTGATGAATAACATTAATGCTACCAATTCAACTCAATGCTGACAGTTTTAAGTGAGTCTCACTATATAGGGAATACTATTATTAACGATTAGCTGTGCTAACAGTCCCGCTGACAAACGCAATCTCGCCAATTTAACTGTTGATACTGCTGATGTAATCAGTGATGCAGTATTGAACTGTAACTTACAAGCATGTTAGGGTCAATCATGGAATAGAATCTGTGAGATTCAATCCTCAAGATCTAACTGTTACTTGTGAGCAATCATTAATAATCACTCACATGAAATTGCCCTAGCTCTAGCTAACTTCGTTACTAGTTTTTTATTACTAGTTAACTGTTACCAAGATGCACAAGTCAACACTGAAATAGTGAGGTCCACGTTATAATCACAGTATTTGATCAACTTTGGTTTTGCTATCCTTGTCTATCATTCGACAAAGCCGGTGTTACTATCCTTTTCTAGGTCCACAACGGTGCCAATTATGTTTTTAACAGTGTAGAAATATGATTAATTAATGCAGAGAATCGGCATCGCTATTTTTCTATATTTATCCACTGTCATTATAACGTGGACCTCACTATAGAGCAAAACATTGGTTCAGTAACGAGAAAAAATCGGCTAGCTTAACGCTACTGCAATTTCAATATTGTTCTCGTGATATATTATATTGATACAAACAAATAATATCGTACGCTGTTTAGAAGGAAATATAATAGAATAGAATGACTGTTTCCTTTGTTGACGAGGAGAAGTTTGGACACTAATTTCCACTCTACCACTTAATCAAGAAAGGAAGAGAAATCGCCCAAAACTTTGACAAAGAAATTAGAGGGAATGTTTGGAACACTACTTTTGACTTTGTTGGGACTAAATAGAAGGTAAACATATAAAACGTCCCCATCTATTATATACATCTTTTGCACAATAACCGAATTTGCTAGCACAATAACCGAATTTGTGCTTTGTAAACGTCCATAGTTCTAAAAGTCATTTTATAATATGCGATTGAGCTCAACTCAATTATAGCTATTATTAACTACTCCACTTTCGATACGGTACACAATGACAGCATTTTCAATGAGATTAATATCTCCTTCAAAATAAAAGACATATTGTAAATAATCCAATCTTCAATCCTACACAACCTAAAAGAGATCAAGAAGCTGTTACAAAGTGGAATTTAATGATCAAAAGTGTCGCAAAATGTAGGCTATGGTACAGTATTGTTGAAGAAGTTAGCCTATCAGTAAAACTACAAGTAAGAAGTTCAGGATTTGATATTCATAAATAATTATCATGTCCACAGAATAGTCCACAAAATATTGCATGAGTTGTGATGAAGAAATCACAACGAGTAAGAAATTACGCCACTCAAAAGAAGATCAAACAATGATAGTTTAACTGTTGCTCATATTATTATTGTTGAAGCTATGAGCTTCTAATGCAAGATTTATCAGTCCTCAATCTTAAAGCACTGACTGGAACGTCTTTGGCCTGGTTAGCGTACACACCGAAGGTGCAAATCTGAAGAAGGAAAATCACAGATGAATATTCAAATTCCAGTTTTAACCTTCCAGGAAAGCAAAAGTCCTATGATGGGAAATTCCAACTAATCATTATTATTTTTGTTAACAATGACCATGATAGAATCAGAGAATAGTTATCAATACGCACCGTGCATGAAATTATAGAAAACATGGATATGTAAGGAATCCATTAGAAATTATAGAAAATTCAAATAGAACAATATTTATTGAATACTTTCAACTGTGGAACTGTGACTGGCAAATGACTAGAATGACAATGATAGTTCAGAAACTCGTGTTCTATGACTGAACTACGATTTTGATGACAGATTTCTTAGACTATTTATCTTCAAATTTATCCTGATCAACTAACCAAGCGAAAGCCAACATTCCAATTGTATTGCTAGCGGGTATCAACGTCAATGAAATGTCCGATTATATTATGAATTTGATCGAGTTGCAGGATAATGTACAGCAGATAGCCTACCACAAAAACAATTTTCTGTAATCTGTAGGGTAGATTACTTACCATTCTGCAATTGTAAGACAATCATTATAAACAGTGTTTCCAAGGTGATTGACACTAATTGATTTGTAGAGCGTAGAAAGTGTTTGGAATATTGTGGAGAGTGATTGCACAATCCAGTTCCAAATTTAGCATGTTTTCAGTCAAAACAGTTGCATGTTTAACCCTGAAACACTGTTCAATACCTGGTATACCAATCATTTATCTGTTCATGAAGTTCATCAAATCAAATCAATGTTACTGCAGAATTCTTTCAGAAGGTCATCATTATATATAATAGGCTATATTAGAATATATTAGTATATATCAGTAATATATTAGTATATAATCAATAATATATTATAGATTCTTCAATTTATTTCACGAGTACTAGTGCCATGTTTTCGTCTTCTGTCTAATGATGTAGACTGTAGAGGCTGTCGGAGAAGTGGTCAGAAGACTTCTGTCTTTTGTCGTGAAGCATGTTCATCATGCTTCAGTCACCTTATCAGTCGATGGCTATAACTGCATGCCTGAATTTAAATCAGTAGGACTCAGAAAGTGACAGAGTATTTAATTGTGAATTACTAGAAATTTAAAATTCTCACAATTTTACAAAAAGAAACTTGACAGATTTCCAGGATAGGCCTACAGAAAATCTCCAATTTTCCAGCTTTTTTCTAAATTTGATCAACGTTTCAAGAAGTATGTTATTTAGTTATGAGTTGCATTTTGTCAAGCATAAATCTAATTTTATTTCTGAATTTAAAAACGTCGGTTCCATTTTGTTGCCGGGAATATTTTTATGGATCTAACAAAGTGGAAGAAACTACACATTTTCCAAAAAAGGACATTTCTATATCCTCAGTCGTGTCCAAGTCATCATTATCCAACAATCATGACACAGGCGTCGGGTAAAAAACCATTGAAAAAGTATTAATTTGGAAGAGATTAAGGTGAATGTTGATAACCTTGAATGGGTTACATGTTTTGTCGATATGTAGCAGCTCACATAGAGGAGGATCATAAAATTATAGTGCATGATCTGATAGAAGCAGAGGCAGATGAGTCGTCGCTCTTGAGATGTTAATTCCCTCAGGCTTAAAAAATCGGTTATTCTCCTTCATTGAGTCTTTACACTCCCACAATCCTGGATTGAAAAGAGAGAAAAATGTATCGAACGCCCTCCAGTACTCGCAACCTGCTGGACTGGAATTATTATCGCGAATCCTGAAGGATCTTCTTTTCTTCTTTTTTTTAAATATTCCTCTTATTCCTTTTTCGGTACACTTTCCGTTCCGCCCTCAAGTTGAAGCATCAGGTAATTTATCTCCACTCTATCCCTACCTTTTTATTTTTATGCATTACTTTCCTCTTCTCCTCATCTTTCCTCTTTCTTATTTTTCTTGATCCTCTTTTCCTTCAACTTTTGTTCCTCCTCTTATTGCTATTTTTTTGCTGCTCTGAACTGCCAACTCAAATAGTTTTTTACTATTTGTGATTCCTCTCTCTCACATCCGTCTTCGTTATCTGACTTTCAACTTTTTTCAATCCTGTCTCACATACTGTTTTTTGCTTTCATACTTTTTTCAATTATTGATTCAAAAGGATAGGTCCTCTCTGTTATACTCTCCATGTTATTAATTTTTGTCATAAAACCTTCATCTGCTGTAAAAAGTTATTGAGCATATAGCCTATATATTTGAATGAAGATGCATAAATTACTGTGAGGAGATTGCAAGAAAATAAGACAAATCAAGTGCATTAGATACTTGTACATTATATACTTAGTGCATTAGATGAAGAAGAAATATTTGCATTGTAGAGTCAAATACGTAGCAGCCCTACTACATCCGTATTATAGTCCAAATTATTCATTAGATTTTCGCAACTCACTGAAAATCTCACGAACTTGACTTTTGTCGCTGAGGATGATGCCGATATCAGTCTGAGGTATTTGCGTGGGTAATGTGTGGTATCATGATGAGAGAAAAACTATAGTTTTGTTCTTGATGCAGTTTGATGCTGAATCATCCCAAAGTGATTTGATCTAGTGAACTGAAATTGAAATGAAAATGGGATGGATATTGAAAATGCACAGATTACCTGAATTGAATCTAAAATTGAAATGTCTTGTTCCTGATGGAGTTGACGGTAACTCAATTCCTGTAACAGTAAATCAGTTCCTATAACTTGGTAATCAATTACAAACCCCAATTGTTACAACCACAACACGATTAGGATCAAAATCTGATTCCGGCTGTTACCTAATTCAATTCATTCTAAGCGATTAGGCTCACTTCGGCTCTAATCGTTCAGCTCTCGATGACACTCGAGACTCACGACATTAGCTCCTCTAATATTGACACTTCACTTTGTGCAGTCTAATCTCAGCTGAAAAATTAAGCTGTCAAGCAAGCCTATTATCCTTGACATTTATCAGGACAAATTCTAACCTACAAAAGGTGCAACGCCCATCCTAGATGGACCCTGACATCTCTGTTTGAACGCGAAGGTCCTATCTAAAATACTTAGAGATCTCCATTCAGAACACCTCAAACATAACAGTGTCTCATAAGTTTCATTCAATTATATAACTCATTGAACAATAACTGTTATGAGAACGGAAGCATGATGCTCGAAGTTTAATAGTTGTAACACTCCACAATGGCTATTGAAACATGAAAAAGCTTTAAACTTAATTAAAAGAGCCTACACTTTCTCTTCTAGTTGGAGTGATGTATTGAATACTGTTTGTGATCTACTGTATATGAGTAGAATCGACTTGTAGCTTGAATACTGTGTATTGTTTAAGTTACCGGTACAAGTGATTTATCAGTGTTGTGATTTGAATCTACATGAGGAAACATGAGTTTCGACTTGAATGGAGGATTTTTTCTTGTGGAGAAAGAATATGATTCTGGGGAAAAATGTGAAACTCAGCTGTATTTCTGAATGAATTTTATGAATCTGCACAGGATGGGAAAACGTATTATTACTTCTAGGACAGACTAGAACAGCATATCAAATATTCACATCATAATCTGAATATTAAAAGTATCCTTGGAATATTGCAATTGTTTCATAATACTCGTATATTCCCTGAAGAAACAACCCTGTGTTTTGAAAAGCGTTCATCATACATATATTTACTAAAAATATGCACCGTAAAGTCAAAAATGTTACAATGAGTTCATGTTGGATTATTGACTAGCAAACTGTTTAAGGAGGATGAAAACTTCGAAGAATTTCAATATTTCCATCCCACTAATCATCCAACAGTGTATTCAAATTACTTTTTCAAGGACTGTAATCCTTACTGAAACTCTCATTTTCTTTTCACTGGATGCTCCCACCCACTTCAATTATTCCTTTCTCACTCTAAAGAAAACTCATTACACAGGAGCAATATGCAAGTCATAACTGAAATGAACAGTTATGTTTTGACGGTCAAGGTATGACTACAACGAATCCTGTTCCTTGAATCATTCATTCACTTCCAAGCACTCAAGGGCAAATATCATCAACAAACACTGTTTCCTACTCCTCTTTCTATTATTAACATATTTCAAGGTGATAGTAGGTGCAATATTGGAGATGACTAGTTAAGCAGAGATTTCAAATCGACATGAAAAGAAGTATTTGATCATTGTAAAAGTAGTTCAGTTTTCTATAATTCATATAATATATCATGAAGGGAACAGTAAACAAGAGATACAACATAAAGGGTTCATCATAATTTTTTTTTTTGAAGGAGTAATAATAATAATAATAATGTCGTGAAACCTGGCTGGCTCAGGTCTGGTGTCAGGGTTTTCAGGTCGCACCTGATGAATTTTCAGGGCCTCTGACATGACCTAGCGACTGTTCTAACTCGAAGGAGTAAGGTACCCTGAATTAGGTAACCTGGTCCACATTAGACAGGGAGCAGTAAAATAATAATATTATACTATGCAATTTTAAAGAATCACATGAACGTGGAAAATGTGCATATAAAGTGAATAAAGTACAAAAATGCTCTTCATTAATTTTGACGTACTCTATATTAAACGATGCTCTTCATGATCTAAAAATGGAGACGCTCCGTATCGAAACATGACAAAGAGTCTCCTACATTCTATAGTATATTGTTTGAATCGACTTTCAATAATATTTTTACAAGTGAGAAAAATGTGATTGTGAGAAAAATATGATTTTGAATGTGAGAAAACATGGGTATTTGGAATTTAAGAGATCGTACTTTGAGGGATGCCAAAGCTCGTTCCTATCTATCTCTCGAAAAATTCTCATGTGATGAGACTGCACCTACTAATACCTGATAGTAATACATGTAATTATATATTATTTCTAGTTTGGTTAGTTGCTGTACCTTCTGAACGAGATTTTTAATTCCTCTTGCGGAGCACACCTGCCATCCTGGCTATCCTTGAGTTGAGTTTGGGAAGCATCTAACATCTTATTTATGTTCAATATCGTCATTATTCTTATGCTGTGTTCTCATTTCATTTTTTATCTTAGAATATTTAAATATTAGGTTCAAAATTTTTCAGTTTTATTCCAAATTTAGATTTTCTGGATAATTGTTTCTAATTCTGTGACATTTAATTA
This sequence comes from Nilaparvata lugens, assembly GCF_014356525.2. Taxonomy (NCBI): domain Eukaryota; kingdom Metazoa; phylum Arthropoda; class Insecta; order Hemiptera; family Delphacidae; genus Nilaparvata; species Nilaparvata lugens. Next base: position 29,138,098 of record NC_052513.1, on the reverse strand, counting down.
TTCATGATATTTATTTTTGATTGAAGATTTGTTAGTTTTTTGAAGTGTAAATTGTTATTTTAATAAGTGATAGTAGCTTCACCTACAGTTTAATTTGGACTGAAGTAAAAATTTGAGATGAGACAGTTTTGGGCATAAGCCTGTTGTGCCTTCTCACATTAGTGTAATAATTGTACATGACTGAATAAATAAATAAATATATATATCATGAAGGGAACAGTTAAAGATAGCACTTATGCTAAAGAGAATAGATAGCATAGGTGCTATCTTTTCTCTATGATAATACTCGCTAGACTCTCGTGACTTTTTGGCTATTGAATGGTAACCGGCATTATTGTTGAAATCCATATTGATTCCATGATTGAACCAGAACAAAAATCAAGAAGTAAAGCTGGTAAAAGCTATTACTGTCCTTTTTTCTAACTCATGAAGGATTCAAAGGACAAAGGATTTAGTGGGCATCAATTACAGGATCTATCATTAGCCGATCGAATTACCTTCGCGGAAACAATTTAGTCTGAGATCTTTACTGAGTCAGCTGCCAGCTCCAGGATACTTTTTTCAACGAGTCATCATTGGTTGGAATCCTCTTCACCTTGACGTTTGGTATTTGAATAAATTTCAACATTCCGAGCCAACTGGCAGAAAAAAGGGAAGATGAGCCTGAGAGCGGAGAGCCTGAAATCGATGGGAATAATAATTGGAATGTTCAAATTGTGATTTTATTCTCGATTAGTGTTAGGCTATTCATAATACACGTATGATATTGGAATTTTATAATATGGAATTTTCAGATGCGTTTTTATTTCCGATGGTGAATGGTAATTATATGGGATGCTGGAATCGTGTTTTCATTTTTGATGAAAATTATGGAGAAATATGGAATATTCAAACTGTGTTTCTACTTTTTTAGGACACCCAAATTTGGAACTTCTGAGTGAAAAGCCAAGCTTGGAAACGTTGTACCCTCAACATCACTCGATCCTTAATCGGTTTCAATTTTTTTGTCATTTATAACTAAATAATTAAATTCACATCCAAAATGTAATAACTTATATATAATAGTATAGATGATAGAATCGATTATCATGTATTGATGATAAATGATATATTACCGATTAATCATATTCAGACGATACATTGATCATAAATAGAAGATAATATACATAGTAGGATGTAGAATGATAATTCATATTTATTTTACCTCATGAAAAAGACACGTACTCAATTTGAAATCATCATTCAGTCGTATTAATATTAAAAAGACTATCATAGCTTATATTTGAAAAAAGTCAAGGAAGTCCTTCATAGTACAGTACAGTATCCTAAAGCATGATCTTTATAGTACTTGACTATACATGCATTTGAAATTAGAATTATTGCCACTCAACAGCATAACGCAAGAACACTCATGGTTTTAATCACTTTTCCTGAACCATTTCAGATAATAGAATACACACAGTGTAAACGAGACATTTTAATGATTAATTTAGAAAGTGAAATGTAACTTTTTGCACTCGTATAATTTATAATGTTTCTCGCATCAATGTATTATTATTTTTCCTTCGCCCTCCACCTCAAACTCATTTCTTCTTCTTTTACTCTTAACTTATCCTTCATTTTATTTCTGTCTTTTTCTCTAGAACCTATTCAATTTTATCATAATCTCAATTTCTCACTCCCAATTATTTTATTAGTCGCCTTTTTCTCCTCCTTATCAGTTACTCACATCTTTCTTCTTCTTTCTTCATCCATTTCCTTCCCTCTTTCCTCCGCGTTCTCCTTTCTTCCATCTTGATCTTGTGCTTCTTCCTCTTCTCCAACTTCTTTTCCAATCTTCAACACTGGTGCACTGCTATTAATAGAACAAGGATGCATTTAGCAGTGTGCATTTTTTTAAATATTAAAAAACGAACATTAATATGCTTTCAATAGAATTCCTCACTCCTATATCCGTTCCAGCGCTTATGTATATTGAAGTAACCGGTTATTCTTGTTGATGCATCACTGTATACTGATACACGTTACTGTATTGATGTTATGTGTGACCGCAATGATAAAATCAATTCCAGTGTTGATAACCGGTTAACTCGGTTGTTACTGGCTAAGATGTCTTATCAGAATATATTTGCTTCACCTATCTCCCTATACTGTGGCAGGTGAATTATGCAACTCAACAATTGGGACTTTCTCGACATAAGATTTTGAATCTCTGATTGGAACCTATTTCGAAATTCCATATGATAGAAATTGAATAGTGATCGTGATAGATAAATTCATTAATGGTTTTGGATTGCGATTAATTGTGGTGAGTTTGTCCAGATAACAAGATTGGTCTTTCTAGTTTGTTTAGAATCATGAGAGATTGATAATGGATACCATGATGTAGGTTTTGACTTTCATTGGCGTAGGATCCTCTCGAAATAATATAGTGATGAGTGCTTCCTTCCTATTTTTCCGTAACATTTATTAGAACTGTTTGAGGATTCATTGATTTGAAATTCTTATCTGGATCCACTTATCAAAATAGCTCCTTAGCCATGGATCATTGGTTTTTATTCACAATAATAAACTCATTAATAATTCTTCTATGCATGTACATTAAGAGCTATGCACTCAACATCTCTATTTCATACTTCCAATTACCCGTATCGAGTTATCGTTACATTCCACCCATCATCAATATGTTTTTCCTATTTCTTCTATTATCATTCCATTAATTGAATTTCTAAATTGCATTCATCCATTTTTCTCTTAGATACATGAATGTCTCTATTGTACATCTGCTAAATTCATTTCTTAATTTTTTTTCACATTGCACTTCTTTCAATTAATGAATTTTGTCAATCATTCATGACACCTAATAATTCAGGTGTCATCAATCTTCTTACAACCTAGGCTGCTCTATCAATATTAGTTTTCTATTCATACACATCCACAGTAGGCCTATCCTACCAATGTATTAATGAGGGGTTGGTAGTTGACTAATAATTAATAAGGAGACAAACTAACAAACTTTCGAGGGATGGGCTACAAGAAAGTCAGCAGTGTTTAAAGTAGCGACGATCTTTTTTGTGAGAATGCGGGGCGACTAGAACTGAATTTGGGATATTTAGGGGGAGGGGGTTGCGTCCTTGGCCTTGGGAGGTTGTGGCACCTCTGTATCAATCAATATACTGAACTGAAAAATTCCAGTTACTACTAAATATTCCATCTTTGATTGAGACCACTTAAATTGAAGGCCTTCCAAACTTTTAAAATTTATTCAAATTTCCAACCCATCTACATGCTAATTTCTAAGCTGACAGAATATCCTACATCCCCAATTCCACAACCTACAGTTTTTGCATCAAATTGTAACTTTAGTATTAGCAATAGTTTCAATGACGGAGATTTTATAAAAAGTTACGAGATTGTAGGAAATATGCAGAAAATACTCCAAAGAAAAGTCCTCTCCCACACATGCTTTCACTTCACTATGACGGTCCCTTAAACGGATGAGACAAAGTAGTATACAACACAAACGTTTCATGAATTCTATACGCAACAAACAAACGAATTTGCAAAGTACTAACTTTCTAAAAGTAAGAAATTATTTGGAGAATCGCAGAAATGATCGCCACTTCTTTACTTTCACTTACATATTTGGAGATTTACAATTTATGCGTTTGCAATTATTCAGAGAGAGTGGATATCAAATCTGATGGAGGATTGTACAAATCTGAATAAATAAAGTATCAATTGAAAGAATTCAAGTCGGAGAGAGCTCTACATAATATTCGAAAGTTGGCTCTACATTATATTCAAGAGTTCACTTTTTATACTACTCAATATAAATAAATAATTCTCTCTTGATAAATAATTCTAATAGTTGAGCTTACAATATGGTCTTAAAATGTTTGGTATATTCTGAAGAACTATGTAATATTGTTGGAGTTTTATTGACTTAGAGGCCCAAATATAAAAATAATACAGTATGAATTTAGAGAAAATACAATGGGAATATTTAACAAATAATAACTCTATTCCTACATGATACTCCAATCACATAATAGACACTAATCAATAAACGAGAATAGGGAGGATCAATGAAAATGAGAAAATGGGTTCAGTGATGTAATGGAGACGTTGTAGATGGATGAAATATTCTCTACCATTCACAGGCAACATCATCTTATCGCGCAGATTAAGATAAGCGCCTTATATCAACTATGAGCTCTGTCGTTGTAAGTGTCTGTTTGAGATCAATCTGCCAAGATACATTGAAAATGAATGATGTAAGGGTAAAATTATAATCATGCGAGATGAGTGTACCTAAAATTTTATTCGAGTTCTAAACCACCAGTAAGTGAAAGGTCCATTGCATCTCATTACTATCTCATTTCTTCTCATTCCAAGGGCCAAAACACACGAGGTGATTTTCAGATGAGTTGGCACGGCTCGACAGGACAGGAAGCTCTCCGATTGGCTGATTGGGTTGACGTATCGAGAATCAGCAAATCGGAGAGCTACCTGTGTCCTGTCCAGCTGTGCCGACATTTTGAAAGAACGCATTGTGTGTTCGGCCCTTAGAATGAGAATAAATGAGATAGCTATGAGGTGCAATACGACTATCACTTCCTGGTGGAACGTATCACTCAAATAAAACGTGAGGAGCTCATCTCTCATTATCATCATTTTACCCACATGGATCCCTTCATCCTCAGAGGGATATAATATTGTAATGATGCAAAAACAATATAGACCAGAATAATAGTTGTCTACTGTAGGCTGAAATTTAACAATATGTTGAATTTGAATAGAAATATAGATCGTTAAATTCTATAGAATAGACAGATAATAGAGTACAGTAAAAGAGTTAATGAAAGAGTCGTAAGCAGTAGACAGTCTAGATACCAGTCTAGTAGATCTTGAGATCACAGAGTAGCCTTCTGTAGACGTCCAATGGTCCCATTCCATTTCTGTACTGTGTGGTAACTGGTAACGATATGCGATTCCAATCGTGTATAGATTGTTGATATTGGTTCTCATTGCATATATAGATTGGCGATAAGAGGTTCTCATGCGGATTTGGAGAACGATAGTGTTGTGATAGTATGGGGAATGGAGGGTCATTTACAACTTCATTTGGAAAGAGGTTGCATGTGTAGTAGCAATACTTACTAAACTGTTTCCCATGTATAGAAAACAACACTGTATTCATTTACTGAGTCAGATATAAGTTGAGGTATTGAGTTATTGTCTAAGGTGTTGAAAAAGCTGTTGGAGATATGGAGAAGCTATTTAAAAGCAGATTGGAGAAGATTGATTATAGATGAAACTTTGGTTGAGATGTCTACGAGTTTCGTGAGGAAATCGATCATGAAGAATCAATAAATCATTATTGAATGAGAAATGAAGAGTTCAATGAAGAGTAATAGCAACTTTTTTTAATAGCTTGTTTGAGAGATCACGTCTTATAAATATTTAGGGTCACTAAATAGAATTGAATAGAATATGATTCTATCATACAAAGAACATAAGTTTCGGTGTTGATCGAACTTGAAAACTGACAAACTTGAGCAAAATCTATTGAAGCTTGAATATTGGCGTTTTAACCAATTTGACTCGTTTTGATTTGATCTGTGACAAACTTGATCAAAATCTATTGAAGCTTGAATATTGGCGTTCTAACCAATTTGACTCGTTTTGATTTGATCTGTGGCACATTCGCCTACATGTGTCGATATGTCCACAAGAGAGCTTCGATAGAATAATATGTAGTGTAAGGGTTGATGAGTTCGATATTCTACACAAAAGATTCATAGAAGCATTCCATAGGATTCAAAATCTTTGGAATGTTGTTACTATCTTATAAAATGAATCTAGAAATTCGCTAAAAATTATTTTCTCAAATATCATCACTAATAATTTATAAATCAACAAATTCTAGAATCTTCTTAGAATTATCCTTCAATACGTTATCACAAATCCATTAACGAACTGTACAGATTGCTAAATGATAAGCAATTATTGGGAGCGCTTAATTGAAGCAGGCTCATTCACAGACGAACGAGCACTGCAGTTTCTGAATGCACTTCTTAAATAAGTCTCTGATGAATCTAGACTGCCGTCTTGTTCGTAGATAATTGCATAGATGAGATTCACGTCATGAATTAAATAGAGCTAGATAGGATGACACGACATTCTGGATTTCCTTGTCATGGTCTATGAGAGTCGGAAACTATTTCAGACGAGTTCACAATAATTTCTGGCCTTATTACTCCACAGTGCGGTAGTTATTATTGCGAGGTAAGATATTGAAGGAAGATGTCATCTTAGTTACCTACTGACAAACTGATATGCATTTTGAACCGGTTGAGAGGACTGTGATGAGGATAAATAAATGAGAGAGAAGAGCTCATACGTCATACCTAATTGACAGTAGGATGAAAAGAGAACTCTTCGAACAAGATTAAAATGCAAAGGAAAGAGTTTAGAGAGTAGGAGAAAAAGTCGAACCGGATGAAAGAAATACACACTATATGAGTACATTTAAGATAATTTACACAGTCATCGAAACTGAAGGTTTTACTTGAAAATTATTGGAAATGTCATCTTACGTTCTAAAATATAAGAACAAGTGACAAGTAGATTTAATTAACATAACTTTCAAACAACATTCACTTTTACGGTATTATATTTCACGTTTATTAAGAAATAAGTAGTAGTAAAAACAAGTGATGGATTATAATTTCTCTCGATATTGATTTTATCAACTACAGTGCTAGTTATACTTGTCTAGCTTTAATTGTTGGGGAGTCCCTTGCAGAAGTTCTACCTCGCCTAATACGGGCTACCAATGCCCAGATATAAGTCCTAGTATGAGACATAGCAAGTCTCTACTTTTTGAAATTCTACAACACAGTAACACAATTTTCCACTTATAACATCTTTGGCATTCACTTATAATGTAACAATATCGGGGCACCGAGCTTCGCTCGTTATTTATTTATTGATAATCAGAACTCAATTCTTTAAAATGATTGGAGAAGGACTAACAGGTACAGCCCAAAACTGTTTCTTTCCCGAATTTTGATTTATACACTATAAATGGTCCAAAAAGTAGATTATGTTCCATACACTTGAATTCAGGTCAAATTTTCAGTTGAAATATTTGAATACATAAAAGTTCTAATTTAGTTTTTGAACAACAAAATAACACTCACTAATCACTTAGAACTGTAAAATAATGATTAACTTTGAATATTATGATATATACCATCTCATGTCAACAAATCAGATTATTTTGATCGAGTCAATTAAAATTATTTCTAGATTTCTCGCGAGATACGTTAATCTAATTGATTGCACAGCTGATCTGTCACACAGGCACACGCATCTTCTGTCATCGACAGACGATGAAATAATTATCATCTATTTTTCCAAGGATGAATTATCCTTCTCATGTCGTTCAGCAAGTTTTCCCAAGGATGAGACCTAGTGCAATCGAATTTTTATATCATAAACCTACTATGTTCCAAATTTCGTGAAAATCGTTGGAGCCGTTTTCGTGATCCGTTGAACATAAATAACCAGATAATATTATATTATTATATTATATATTATTATTATTATATTTAGTATATTAATACTAAGAATAACCAGATATTATAAAAATATAAACAGACATACAGAAATTGCTCGCTTAATATAATAGGATTATGGAGAGGGAGTGGATTTCAATTTGAATTTTCCTTCTTGAATATTAAATTTAAATCCAAAATAATCCTAAACAACACCGTTTTTGTGTTACCATAGAAAAGATGTTCCCAATCTTGTCTACATAAAATAATTAGTCATTTAAATAATTAATAACATAAAATCCGGATTCCAGATAACTCGTGAATTACTAAATTCCAATAATTTATTGCCACTTGCTGATCAATGAAAGTAGAAATGTATTATATTGATAGAGAAAATTGTGACTCATTACTTTCACTAGGATTTCCATGTACTAGTAGTTAACATCTTTCATAAGTATCAGACAGTATAGATTATTGGCAGAATGAATTTGATTTCTCTTATGTTCTTGATACATTATGTTGATTACTGTTCGATATCGAACTGACCCAGATTATAAATAATCTTGTCTTGATGGGTGCTTCCAATTCTGTGTAATGCAATAAGGAAATTCGAAATAAAGCGCCTTAGGCTAATAGCAAGAGACTAGTAGCAAGTGCAGGTCACAGAAAACTAAAAGATCTATATAGATTTTCGATTTCTAATCAATGATTTTAATGCTAACTAAGATGCCAACAAATCAAAACTATTCTAGAAGTCCAGAATGAAATGTTTAACTGTTTTGAATCGTAATTCATAGTGCTTACACATTCTATTTTTCATAGTATTTAGTAATGTTGTCTTTTTTCTTTAGGTCTACTTTTAATATAGGCTTAAATAAAAATATAGATCTCAGTACCCTTTTAAATTATTTTGTCACTACATGTTTCGGACCGTATTTATCACTCAATTTTTGAATGGTACTTCCTAGTAGAACAGTTCAGACTCAGATAAACATTTCATTCTGGACTTCTAGAATAGTTTTGATTTGTTGTAATCTTAGTACGAACTCAGCTAGATTTCTTTCGAATAATCTATCATATAATTTACTGTCCCCAATTTCCATTAAAACAGCACAGGCCAAAGGACTGTCCTTCTCATTCATTATGGAGCTCTACACTATGAACAGAAAATCATATCTTTGAAAATATTTATTTTTTTTCGATACCTACAGATCCTTTCCCAGCACAACATAACCGGACCAGAGATTGAGATGAAAATAAATCCGATGGAATGAGATCTAAAGCCAACCATAATAGGAGAAAATATGAATTTTCCTAATCAGATTTGAAGAATATGAAAACTTGAATTTGAAATGAAGCCATCCTTCCTGCGAACCAAAACATTCGTGACAGCCAAAGTCATTACTCTGAAGTGGTCAATGCGCACTGAAGCGGAGCCATTTATTATTCCTTCGACTCAGCTGACTGTCTTTTCTCGTATCATTGCCCAAGATTGATTCATTGGACATCGTGTACTCTACACTACACTACCTTTCTTTGTTTCAATTTCTGTCACTGTCTCTTTCCCATTCCCACACTCGAGCAATCATATTGTCTCTCTCTCAATTGCAAAAGCAGAGAAAGTTTGAGCTTTCTCTCTATTCTCTTTTTAAACTAAACACACGCGGCAGTCTTAAAACTAATAGAGGATAGCGGGAGTAGTATATATGTGACTTCCGCTGTGAATAATACGCCGAAAAAGAAGGATAAGAATAGGGAAGAAGAAGAAAAAGAGGAGGACGAAGAAGGAGAAGGAAACAAAGAAAAAGATGGCTAATGTTCATTTGTAACGAGAAAGAAGCAAGTGAGCTACGCCTATACTATGTACTGTACAGGTATTTTCTCTCACTAATTAGGTGTGAGTTATGAGAGGATCACCCTTGAATCTTTTCTTCTGATGAGTGTTATGTCATGGTAGAGAATGCAGTAGTGAATTCAAAAGAAGAAAATCTGAGATACATTTCTTCTTTGGTCGACATGAGGAGGTTGAGAAGCAGTTACTGAGTATGATTATTGGTTGACTAGTATTGGAAAGACACACTGGTCTAAAAAATATGAATGAATATGCATGAAATTGAAAGAACTGTAACAAAAAAAATCTTGGAAACTGATTACTTCTAATATTTAACAAGAGAGAAACGTGATAATTCTCACTTTATGTATTGTTATTCGAACCTTAATTATTTATGTTTTTACAGAGGAAGGGAATCCAAACTTTAAATCTTGGAGCACTAATTGAATGTTATTCAATTGAATTTTTAGTTGGAAAGCAATTCCACCACGAGAGTACTTAAAAACGAGGTTTAAATTTTGATCCAACTAAGAACACTTAAAATACGCCCTAAACTAACTAAGACTCTAAGAATAACTGAACCACACTAAGAACAAAATGATAGTCGGATTCCTCCATAGATTCTTCAATTTCTTGAATCATAAGAACTGATATGATTGTTCCATCTCGTTTTAAACACTAATGCCGATTTACAGATTAATAAACTATGAACATTCATCAGTACAATAGCAAGATCGATATCATGATTTTCCCTATCTTAATAATAAATTATCAATTTGCTAAAGTAACTTATGCCTATTAGACTTTTTCAGATTATCAATTTTCACGTAGAATTCAATCCAATTCTTGCACTTATATTGTGAATAATTATTCTGAAATAGCCTAATCAAAATTGATAATCGTGTCACTTATAGAGGAAACACTATACAACATCTATTTTCTCGTATCATAAAGAAATTGAGGAGTGTAAAATTAATTCACGCTTGCAAAATTAATCTTCAGCAGTACTTGAGAAAAATGTAAGAAATTGCGTTACAATCTACTTCAATGATTATCCTCTGCAGATACAGACATAAGCAAAGGATCATTCCAATTTTTTCAAATAACGAGATTATAATAACAGAGTAGAATTTCTAATTTTCAAGTACAAGTGATACAAATTATGAAAGAGGTATGAAAATTATATCTGTCACAACTGGTGGAAGAAAAATAGTAATAAATAATTGTTGTGAAAGTTTACTATGGACTCCCAGTGTAGATAAATAATTGGAGACAATTCAAACAAAATTTGCACCAATGCTATGAGCTATTAAGAAATAACGCTAATATAGAAAAGTTGCGTTAAGGAGCGAAATATTCAAGCAAAATTTTGTATATTGAAACACAGAAAGTTATCAAGACAGATTTAAACTTACGAAAAAGGCTTGCTTCCTCCTCCACATGGTGCTGAAAATGGAAATTGAAAATTATAGACATGATATTGAACTGAATAATACAGACATTAATAAGAGGTTGAATTGAAATCTGATCGATTTTGAATATCAATAAAACTAGATGAATTGCTATGGGAAAACAAAAAATGTATTCAAGAATGTGGATGAATTTATTGAGTTATAATAGTTCAATGACCATCATATGATAGTTGATTTATTGATAATTATTGATAGTTGATTTAAACTGGAATATAACTGATTCGACTTTATTTGTCATACAAGAAATTTGAATGTTAGAATTGACAACAAATAATTATTTAGAACCGATAAAAAATACATTGACTAGTAAAATAAAAAATGGGATCTTATAAAATTAAATGATTAAATATTTCTCAAGAAAGTGTATACTTTACTCAAACCATCCCTTTTCCTTTTGATTCTTCTGAAATCTAATACTGGTAGCGGAAAGAAATCATATACTCATTTCTTCTTATTTTTTCTACTCCATCACCTTCACATAACTCTCTCTCCTTATCTGCTTCTCTCCCCATTGAATGTTTTTCCTCTCTGCTGCATTCCATTTTTCTCTTCTCTTTTACATCCCTGTCTCCTTCCATTCTTATTTTCCTTTCCATCCTCTTTTTCTTCTCAATCTCCTTTTTACTAACACTGCTGCTACTATTACTACTGTTACTCACTTAACTACTACTTAATTTACTCACTTTATTAGTATACTACTAACTACTCCTCACTTCATTTTCTCTAGTTCAATATCTAATTTATTTTTGCTTGCTCTCAGATGGAATTCTGTTTTTTGTTTCTGCTCTTTTCATCTTTCTCTCCTCCTTCTGTGCAATATCTTCTCGTTTTCTTTCTTATCCTGGATCTACGATCTTATTTTTCTCCTCCTTGCTCTCGCCTTTCTTCTAATAGCGTTTCCATACAGTCATAGAACTACTTCTCCCCTTATACACCTCTATCTACTCATCTCAAATTAATGTATTTCTTATCCAATCTTTTGCTTCTTTCACCTCCTCTCCTCCCTTTCTTTTCCACCTTTCCCTTTTTTACTACTACTGAATGCACTCATCCTTCACGTATTGAACTTCTTCCTTTTTGCTTGTTCTCCATTTTCTCCGCTACATCCGTGCAAAATCCTATTGATCCGAGCTTCAAGGTCAAAAGATCTTCCATTGACACAATGCAAGTCCGGCATCATAGTGATGTTCTCACTTGTTTCCTTGCAACTACCGGTCATCCACCTCTGAGACCTCAGGCTCGAAGGAAACTCTAATCAGATATCTAATTGCAATCTGGAGATCTTCACGCTTGGAAATCGGACTTGGGCCTATACACTGATGAAATATCACTATTGGTCATTTGATTTGAATGAATCAATACGAGAGTTCTTTGAGAGGCTCTAGATGAGCTAACTGATTATAAATAATAATGATGGAACCGATAGTAGAAGTATAAATACAACCGTGCCAAATTCTCTGTAATGTAGAATATGCTATAAGCTGATTCAAACTAAGTTCATATCATGGATACGAGTTTTATGAATATAAAAGATTATTGTTTATGTTTCATAGATAGTTTTCTATGAAGATTCACAATAATTATCACTAGCCTGATGTACGGCACAGAGTTGAGAGAATAACACACAGAAACAAAAATTTTTTAATAGTTGATCCAAACTAAATGTATCTCATCCAATGCGAGTCTCAGGCATAAATAAAATTATTGTTCATGTTTCATAGATGGTCTTCTATGAATATCAACAAGTATTACAAGCCTGATGGAAGGAGTTGAGAGTATAACGCACACGAATAATAATACAATAAAGAAAATTGAAATAAGATAGAAATTACGAAACTCGCCATAAAAATATTAGAGAACGGTAATTGATGAATGATCAATATTGGAGATTCAAAGCTGGCTAAAAATATTATCCTGTCTTATAATGAGTGTCACTCACAAGCTGCATACAGACTTATGCGCCCCGAACAAGCGCATTTCTTTTTCCGTCAGCTGATGCTATGCTAATTATATCTGCATATTAGGCTACTGTTTCTGTACAAATACAGATATAATGAGAAAAGCATCAGCTGATGAGAACTGAAATGCGCGTGTTCGCGGCGCATAAATCTGTGCGCACCTTCCAATAAAAAGAGTGAAATATCTCGACTTGTGAGTATTTGGGCTACATGATTACATCCAATCAATGCAAAAAAATTGACCAGCGATTGGCAACTCAAACTGAATATTCTAGGAATAACAAGTCTTCAGTTGATAACAGAAACCAACCAAGGATTGCCTCCTATTTTCTCCATCTATCTTGCATTATTTACACAAAGATACAGTTCTTTTCTACTTAATCTTCTTTTCTTTCCCCTTTTCTATTTACTTTTCCATCAGTCACTTATCCTCATCCTTTGTTTTGACCAATTTCAGAAGAGTTTTTCATCCGACTTTCATTAGTATAGAGCAGTGAAAGCTCATTCGAGGAAGATATTGGACCTTGGAAAAAATTGGTAGTAATTTGTTTTTTCAAAGCATCGTGCAGTTTTAGTCTTTGAATTTGAAGTGAGCAGGTCATCCCGTAAAAACTATAATAATTATTACTCTCTTGACTCTCGGTTTCAAGTGCACGAAGAGTAAAAGAAACTACGAAATAAAGTAGAATCAGTAATGTGGATGAAAATCAAATGATATGTCGTTGAGAATGTTAACTTTTAATCACAAACTTGTTCATTTACTTTCCATCACATCAGTAATACCTATTGAAGATTTTTGTATTTTGAGAAGTGGTTGATCAATTAAGTTAGTCAAATCCTATTTCCTGAATTAGATATTGAGTTCAAGATTCAGATATTCAGCCATATTCAATTTTATTGAACAACTTCAAGTTTTTACAGTCAGAGAGAACTTATACGAATATTATAAGATTGTTTTATTCTATGGTACAGTGTACAGATTCCACAATGGTAAGCAGGCTAAAAAGTGGTATAAAAAGTTTCGATTAGTTTTATTTTGGAAACTGTCCAGTAGTTTATTAGGATATTTATACTTTTCATTTGAGTTATTTATACCCAATTAGAATTTGGAGTAGTATTGAGAAATTACCTGTTTTAACTTAGTCTACAGTTAAAAAAAAAATAATAATATTGGATACCAGCCCGTGCTCCGCAAGGGTCTAATTTAAAACTTGACAAACTGAAAACTTGACGTACTGGAATCTTGAAGAATTTAAAATAGACCTATAACCATCCCCGGAAAAATAAGAATCTACATTTAAAATCTCAAGTTAATCAGCTCAGTAGTTCAGACATGATGATGCGTCTTTCGTGTGTTTCCTATCCCGTACATGTATTTTATAGATTATAGATGAGTATTTTTCTCTCCTATCAGAATTATGTACTGTGCTACAATGAAACCCACACAACCTGTTGCAAGCTGGTAATACTACCTATACTAGAACAGCTATACAACTATACAAGTAGGCTACTGATATTGTCGCTATGAATAGGAGAAAGATTCATTTACACTGGAACTTTACTATAAAGTATGCAACTTGTGCATTTCAAATACGTTGATACTAATGTTGGTAATGTTAGAAAAGGAATACTACTCTTTCAATATCTGATAGTACCACTATAAATGAGAGAAAGATTTTTGCCTGGGGCAACTAGCCCAGTATAGAACACCTGCTCGCTAACTCGAGAACCCAGGAATAGCCTGTGAGGGTCAAGGGTCATGTCCACCTTCAGCCATCCACCGCCTCAAAAATTAATTTTCATGACGTCATCACTTTCACTTTCCACTGATATTGCCTGCTGCCTTGTTTGCCTTTCATCCGCTGAAAGATTTTGAGGTTTACACAGTAATTTTTCCAATATATCAAATTTATTGTGATTTTTGAATCATATTTGAAAGAGGATATGCAATAGAATATGTGTGAATACAAGGAATATAATATAACCTACAGGAACTATTGGGATGCGTATGATGATATAGAATTGGGAGAATATCATAATTATGTACCACTTTATCTGCAAAAACACTCATCATCGAATTATGATAAAATTTATAAGAAGATTTAATCTTCTCGTGATTCTTTAGCACTGCTCCCTTGATAAACTGACAAAATCATCCTGATTAGATGACAACTAAATACAGTTTCCTGGATAGAAAAATATGAATCTGTGCTTCGCCAAAAGATCAAAAAATATTGCAAACGCAAGAAAAGTAAATAATAGTTTCTAGAACACTATTTGAAAAGCTGACACTTATTCATTGATGGTATCACCATGGAACTAGTTACTAAAACAATTCCAATTGCCCCTTTAGATAGCCTAATCATGAATAACTCAAGTTCATCAATTTCATAACATTTCAGTTAATTAAGAATGACTTTTAGCTTATATTTTATAATATTCACGTACACTATCTGACTCAGCATTCATCCTTCTCATGGTTCTTTACTGCTCCCTTGATAAACTGACAAAATCATCCTGATTAGATGAAAACTACAGTTTTCTGGATAGAAAAATATGTATTTGTGCTTCGCCAAAAGCTCAAGAAATATTTCAAATGCAACAAAAGTTAATATTTTCTATAAAACTATTTGAAATAACTGACACTAGAGGTATCACCATGAAGCTAGTTAGTAGAACAATTCCTATTCCCCTATTCCCATTATGATACTCTAATCAATAGTTCATCAATTTCATGGCATTTCAGTCAATTTAGGATGACTTGTAGCTTATATCTTATAATATTCACGTACACTATCCAACTCAGCATTCATCCATTCATTAGAAGATCAATTAATCAGTATCAAACTATCATTATAGTTGGCATTCAACTGAATAGCGTACAATCACAGGCACAGGCACAGGTAACAATGATGGAGCTTCATTACGATTGAAGATAATAGGATGTCTGAAGATCATTTGAGAAGATTCCACGTTCAACTATAAACGATCGTCACAAAATTCAAAAGATCAATCTGATATGAACTAATTATGCCAAGGCCGTTACTTTCACTGGGCGCGTTTTTAATGAATATTTTCGCGACTGTAGAGTTCTAAGTGTGGGAAGTGGGATAGCCAGTTCTGCCAAAAATATTGCTTTCAACTGGTGGACCACATTTTTCATCAGAATTTCTCTTCCTTTTTCTTCTTCTTCTCCTTCTTCCACTCTTTCTTTTTCATATTCTCCCTTTTTTCTTCTTATTCGATTCATTGTCTGCTTCTCCTTGATGTTCACGTTCTTTTTCTCCTCCTTCTTATTTTTATCTAATTTTCTACCTATTACACGCCTTTTTTGTCTTCCTAGTTTCTTCTCTTAGTATTCGAGTTCATATTCTAATTTTTTTCTTCTTTCTATAGTCTACAATTCCTTCTGTTTTTACCTTTTTATTCATCTTTTTCACTTTTTCCAACTTACTTACGGTATCACAATCTCTTATCGTCAGTATCCTTTCTTCTTCATCATCTTCTGAAAACAATTATTGGTTTTAACCTTTCTTTCTTCCTATTCTTCAACATATTCATCATTTTTACCTCTCGCCTTTTCATCTTCTTACCTATTATTCTTCATCTCATTCCTCTTTTAATCTACTCTTTTTTTAAAAAACTTTTCATTCTTCTCCACTTTCTGCTGCTTTTTCCTCCTCTCCTTTTCCATTTTTGGCTATTGCTTCTTGCTCTTCCTTTTCTTATTCTAACTTTTACCTGTCCCCTCTTGTCATTCCATCATTCTTCTTATGCTTTTTCATTCACTCAGATTTTTCTTCTCCTCATTCTCCTTTTTATTTTTCTAGTACTTGCTATTCCTCCCCTTTTTATTATCCTCCCCTACTAGATCTCTTCCTCTTTATCTTTTTATTTTTTTATACTAGTTCTTATCCAACCATCCTTCCCCTCTATACTTTATGCTACTTCCAGCCTCCATCTATCCAATTCATTCTTCTATTTCAAGCCTTTTCTGAGTAAATAATTGGGTCTCTCCTTTATTCTCCTTTCTATCTCTCATTCTATCTCCCTCTCCCTCTCTGCTTCAATTTCTCTAAATGTGTTCCTCTCTTTCCAAACCTTGAGCTTTCTTTGTGGGGTGTGCGGTTTATGTTCACAATTAGTTGGGATCTAGTTTATTGATGTAACTACAAGCTGTGGACTTATCTGGCTGTGGAGATTTCGTCACAAAATGAGGGATTGGCAGATCCAGTACAGGTTTTATTGTGGTCTTGGATGAGTTTGTGACTTCGTCCAAGAATTTAGATCACAATCCTTTTCACTCTCACTCTCTTTTCTCTCTCTCACGCTGCATTCACTTAGGCCATCTGTCACTCTCCAACACTTGTGCCTCTCTTTAATTTTGTGAAGGCTATTCACTTTTTAAATTTGAACCAGATATCTAGAGTAACTCAAATACCTTCTACAATGGCAGATGTTTAATACTGAAAACAAATTCTACAACATTGTAAGGTTCTGAAGTTAAATTCTTAGATTTCATTGGCTTCAGTTACAGGCTTATACAACAATTATTAGCTCAAATAATATTGGCTATTTCAACAATTGAATTGAATTGACTAATGATTATACAAACATTGCATTAAATAATATTAGCTTTTCCAACAATAGAATTGAATTGAATAATGACTATACAAACATTGCACTAATAATATCATGTACTGATTATTTCTATATTTTATTAATTTGAAAATAAGATTAAATTATCTTTTTTTTGAAATAATCTGTTGATTCAAAATTATAGTGCAATAAGAGATCATCATATCCACCACCAGGTAGAGCCTCTCCAAAATTGGAATGACTTCGTACTACATTGATAAATATTGTAACTTTAAAAAAATCCTCAAGCTATTCCAATTACAATCAATCTCAACAGTGAGAATCAAGAGTATTACAGTCATTACACCTGAAATCAACGTTTGTTCTGAATATAACATACAGATAAATTGCTGAATGAGATAATGACGAACTGGATTAGTAATTCTCAGAAACAATTCAACATTGGAGATGAATATAAATTTAAATGGAGGTATGTGGAATAAGCCTACTGAAGAAATGAACTGACATGAGTTTTTGTAGACTTTTCCAACTACATTCTACCTGCACCAATATAAGATGACTTGTGAATTTAGAATTATCACACAGCAATATCGTGAACCCACAATTTTGGAAGGTTTTCGAAAGGAAAAGTTACTACCTCTTGTCTCAGAGTTCCATTCCGTGAGATGAAAAAGACAGACTTGTAGCGGACAACCCACCTGGACAAGTCAATGCCTTCTCATTCGATAAAAAAATCAACAAAACCAGTGACAGTCCGAGTCTCGAGTCATCCTCAAGAGATAGACTGCTGGTTTCATTGACGACAATTTTCTATTGTCACAGTCATCATGACTTCTGTTGAAAGGGTACAATTGACGGAGATTACATCGTTGTCACCGACTCTGTACGTGATGTCTCTTCCAAACTCAATAATATACTTACTCTTACATTTCTCAAGCTAGAACTTGGTAACAGTTTCTCAACTACATAAGCGGGAGATTATGTATATGTATTATGACTTATGTATCTGTTTGACCTACTGATACTGATATCATTCACTGATTCTTAGTTTGATTGGTCGTTGATCATTCTAGTATCTGAAATCTGAATAAAGTAGAAGTAGGCTACTGTATTTATTGTGAGCAGAATTTTGCGGAAAACCACATACCCATAAATGAAAAATGTATTCATTTACTGAGCCTGACTTTGTTCGATAGTTCTAGTATCAGATTTCTTAACGCAGAAGCACATTATTTCCTCAAGAGTGTTGATAAAATCAATACAATATAATATTACCTTAACTTGATGATTCTTTGCTGGAGATAATGCACACAAGTAAAGGTTCTAAATGATTAAAGTTATACGTTTCTCTATTACGTGGTAGAAGCTACTGGGTGACAGCTTCATTCCCTTCCCTTCCAATAGAATTGGCATTTCAATAATACGTTAATAAACTTATATTTTTCCAATGAATGATTAGAAATTCATGTACTGAATCATGCATTAAAAATTAGAATGTCACTAGTGTAATGGTGTTCAATCATTTAATGTAGACTGAGTTTTTGTTGAAACGTCTATTCCAAAATAAAATTAAATTATTTTACTTATTTTTTCATTTGCCAGAAAGAAAATGCAAAAAGCTTCACAAAAAATAAATATAATCTACTGCACTGAACTAAAATACATAGATAGAAATTGAGGAACTACCAATTTATTTAATTAGAAATAATCACGAAAATATATCCTTATTCATAATATTAGATATAATAATCTCTAATTAAGATTTGATTATCGTACTAACAATAACTATAATTATTATGGTCCCATGAGTACAGTAGGTGAGGCAAAAGGAAGATTCCAATATTGTGAAACAACATCTTTTTTGAGGAGAACGGCTTCTCCAACCCGAAAATATTAGTTTGGAATCTAAAGGCTACAATTTTTTAAATAAATAGGCTAAACTGGATAAATAATGCATCCAAATAATATTGGATGCTTGGTGATAGTGATAAGGGGATTTAGAAGATTTTTCAAAAATTATACACAATATGAACTTTATACCGCCTTCTTTTTTCCGAATTCTCACTATCTTCTATAGTTCTTTTTCTCATCCTTCCTATTCCTGCTATCTGCTATCTCGCCTTCCTCTTCATCTGTCCTTTCTCTCAAACACCTTTTCTCACTTTTCTCCATTTTCTTCTCATTTTCTCGCCTATCCACACAATTTCCACTTTGTCACCTTACACAATCCTCCACCCCCGCCACCACCCTCATCTTATGTCGTCAACAGACCCATCCATTACATTACATTACCGCACATCACACAGCTGATTACAATACGATTACTGCACCAGCAGATCCAACAATGCACTCCGCAACTCTCCACGAAACCAACAAATCTCGTGAAGCCAAAACGGACGTGTCTATCATTTCTCACCATGCAGTGTGAACTTTACTTTGAACAGTCAGCATTCCTTATAGATAACACCCACGTTTCCTATTCAACCAATGGTGTCAGGTTGATGTGAATCTCTCTTGCAACAGAAGCAACAGGCCTGCAGCTGTCAACACAATAAGTCCACTGACATTCCTCATGAATGAATCCAACGATTGTAATTCATCCAATGCTGACAATCTCTCTTGCAACAGGAGCAGCAGCAGGTCTGAGCTGCCAACACAATAAATTTCTCCACATTTCGACGTCCTGCGCTCAGTTTGAGAGTACGTGATGTGATCCTCTCACTTGCCAACGACACCGCGACGCTTGCTGTGGTGACAGACGGCAACAATAGCCGCATAATGAGTTGCTGTTTTCGTAACTATGTACAAAATTTCGCGCCTTCTCTTTGACGTTTTGTCATTCTTCTCATCTTTCATCTTGTTCATAATTTTTCTCTTACTTCTCCGTTTCTTCTCCATCTTTTCTCAATCGGCTTGTTCATTTACATATCTTCTCATACACCTTATGCTTACTCAGCCCCTAAATTGAATCATTCCTCTAATGAGTGATTGATTCCCCAATCATCTTTCCTTTCTTGAGTTCAACCTCACCTACAGCACTTCATGCCATGAGGTGTACTTCCCAATAACATTATCAGAGTGAGAAATATCCAAAAACAAAATATCAATATTTTTTGTGTAGTTGAGAAGTTGATATTGTGGTAATTATTCATATTGAATGAAAAAGACTGAGAAATTGTCAAAAAACCACTGATTTATTGATAATTAGAAAGACCGGTTTCGGTTATTACACCATTGTCAATCTCTGATAAACTCTGATAATCTTTGTTTATCTTTGTAATCTTTGATAATCTTTGTTTATCAGAGATTGACAATGGTGTAATAACCGAAACCGGTCTCTCTAATTATCAATAAATGAGTGGTTTTTTGACAATTTCTCAGTCTTTTTCATTCAAAATATCAATATGTGCACTTTGGCACATATCATAACTGTTATTGTTTTAAGCATGCTGCACGCATGGACGATGTGTCCTTGCATTTCCCTTCCACCAGCTGTGGCGAGAACGTGGAATTGGAAATGTCATGCACATTTGAGTGCCGGACATTTCTAATTCCGCGATCCCGACACAGCTAGTGGAAGCTGCTATTGTCCCTGTGTGCGGGCTGTTTTAGGTATCCAATCAGAATTCAGGAAACAGAAAGCCTGTAACGTAGTTTCTCTCCCAAATTTCAATGAGAAAAGATCCCAAAAGACAGTAAATATTAAAACTGGAGGGCACGTACCCATTTTACAGAGTTCATTGTTCACATCGACTCATGTGTGAGAATGCCCAAAATACCTAATTGATACGAACACAGCTCACGTGGTTACCAAGAGAAAATCATAAACACACACACACACACACACACCTAGTTCCGTTACTTTTGTCTACGAGCAAACTCGGTGGGAAGTGACGCATAACTAGACCGTCAATCCTTATTCTTCACACGTCATACACATGTCAATATCCTTACGCGTGTCTCAAACAAATTAAAATGCGGAAAGAGAGAGAAAATGAGTCAGTATAGAGAGAAGAGGCTGTCTGTGATGTGTAGAAGAGTAATGGAGCGAGAGACGTTTCAGTTTTAGATAATAACTGAGTTTGTTTGGGTGTCTAGGAAGACGAAAAACGGAGAGAATGTGTCAAGAGAAAGAGAAAGAGGTTGACAAGGATAGGAAGAGAAAGATTGAGAGAGAATATTCTACAATGATGATATTTAGTAAACACTTTCTCGCTTATGTAATGTATAGGGTGCTGGTATAATATAGTGATATTCACTTCTTACTGTCAGCATTCCGTATAAATAACTGAAATGCTTCCCATTCAATCAATACTGACAGATTTAAGTGAATCTCACAATAGCTCGAGGCATATCTTACTTGGGCAGGTTTACAAAAATGTCGGATAGAATATTGTCTGTCAACTGTGAGGTCGAGGAAATTATTCGAGTATTTGTTTATTATTCAATATCTAGCGTTGAATAATGAATAAAAAATGCGGTCAGAAGATGCTGAGAGTGTGGTTTTACCTTAATCGAGGAGGTTATGAGATGAGATTTGGAGATATAAGTGGATGTGATCGCTATGCCTTAGCTCACTTGTCTTCACAAAAAGTTATTTTGGCTTCTATTGGTCGAGGATGCTTATACGCATTATGAGAATTATTTATAAGGCAAGTAGCCAGAAGTATTGTATAATACAGTAAATGAAAAATCGAATTAAAAAAACTTGGAATTGTCACAATACCGTGTTCACTTTCTACTCCAATATCACCTACAAATAATATCTACTAAGTTTATGAATAGAAAATGCACTACCAGCAGTACTGATCCTAATATGTGTGTTGTACGGTAACTTCTAGGGCTACTCAATATTTTTGAAATTATTTTGACACTTGAAATTAAGTCGAAACATGTCGTTTACACAGAATAAAAGTGAAATGATACTAGTAAATTAATTCAAAAAGAATATTTTTGAATATTATTGTGATAAGCTGTTATAAGTCATGATCTTAAATGAGTATTATGGATATTTATATAATCTGTCTCAAGTTTTATGTAACGTACGAGAAAAGGAACTATTCAAGTACAGAGCTGACAGACTGGTTATAGGAAGAGGAGGACTGGTTGTTTATAATGTATGTTTCTATTGTGTATTATTTGTGTATCATGTGTCACTTTAGTAGGGGACTAGATGAATCTAATTGTAAAATAGAAAACACTTGAAGGGGAGAAGATCACAACTTTCCAAAAGATGGAGCTACAAATGATGAGACTTTCAAGTTGAGTAAAGTTTCGAATGGTGAGTTGACACATATATAAACACTAATTCTCACTAACAATTAATAATAATTCATTGAACTAACTAAATTTATCAAGAAATAACCAAATTATTAATTTTATAATAATTCTTCGAGATAAAAGTTTGAATTGTCAAGACACTATATATATGATGAGATATATTTTCAATACTTGTAAGCTTACCGCTATCTGTTTCGTAAATATCGAAATCAAGACCAAACCTTCAGAGAATCCAGGAGCTCTAGACTGTAACACTGGACACTGGAATGAACTCACAGCGACTGACTAAAGATACACATTTTGGGTCTTATTTGGATCAAGAAATCTTATGACTCGATGATGATAATGTTCTTAATCATCACCCTACAATTCAAACCTATTTGCAACAATCACAAACTGAAAAACCTCAAATTATAGCATTCAAAAAACACTAGAATTATCATTCAGATCTGACAATCTCAAAACAACAGCAAATATTCGAGTATAGCTGAATTTGCATATTTCTCACATTGAGAAGCCTATGAAAAATTGTATCCGAATCTAACATTTAAATTGAAAAAACCTAATTACTAGTTTAATCCAATCATTTCAGAAATTTCTGTCCTTCAAATAACCATATTTCTCTCACGTTATAAACATGTACATCACTGTATTCGAGTCTATAATTCAAATCTAACAGTTATATTCATGAATTAATAGATCTGATATCTCATTCTTATGTGTTCACACGTTTTAAAAATCGTTAAGGTAATTTTATTTGAATCCTACATTTTCATGGCTTAATAACATAGTGAAATATGTAGTACAGAACTAAGATCTTAATAAAACAATTTTAATGTTCACACGTTTAAAAAAGTGTTAAGGTGATTTTATTTGAATCCCACAATTTCATGAGATAATAATAGTAGCCTACTGTTATAGTACGGAGTAATAATAAGTTAGGACAACTAAACACATAATCACGTTAAAACCAACAATTATTCAATCAAATCAGTCAACACACGGTATAATGACTCTGTTCACATGCTGCTTTATCTTTTTAATGTTAGAAGCAAAACGGAGTTTTTACCTTGGCATGGCTCCCATCATCATTTATCTATCACTTATCTTTTTGTGAAAGAATAATAATATCATTGTTTCTCTAATCGGTCAGCTGTTATCAGCAGCAGAGACAATTATGCAGGTTGTTTAACGTCGATTAATTAGAATTAAGGATAAAGGATGCAGCGTCAAGGATAGAGACGGACACAATAAAATGGCAGAAATTGTAAGTGGAAGTGAGGAGTCACGAGTGAGAGGTCACGATTTTGACTCTAGGCAAAAATCCAGAAACAAAATGGCTTCCGAACAATTAACGCCATCTAGTGAGGTTCATTTTTTGCTGGCAGCATTGATGCAATGGAAAGTATTGAAGTTATTAATAAGGAATACTGACAGTTTGAAGTGAGTCTCACAGTAGCTGAGGTTAATGTACCAGATCATGATGTTTCTTATAATGTGTTGAGGTGTTGATTTTGTTTAGGCCTACATCTACATGGTGTCCCACGAAAGGTGTCACAGCCGAAGACCATAGATTCTACATTTAATTTGCAACAAAAAATGTCCAGTAAAATTTTCGACCTCAGTTTTCAAGATATTTCGACTTCTCGATATTTTTGAAAAACGTCAATAACTAGAAAATCATCAGTCAAAATCTAATTCCAAAGACATGGTTAGAAAGAGGAAGAAATTTCCAATAAGATTCATCCAATTTGTTCCTTCGTGTGACAATTTTGAACTTTTTATGAGCGTTCAAAGTTTAAAAAAGTACATTCGTCGAGTTCAAAGCCAAATTTCAAACAGTTTGAACACTCATAAAAAGTTCAAAAACGTCAAACGTCGTAAAAAACTACATGAATCTTATTGGAAATTTCTTCCTCTTTCCAACCTTTTCCTTGGAATTAGATTTTGACTGATGATTTTCTAGTTATTGACGTTTTTCAAAAATATCGAGAAGTCGAAATATCTCGAAAACTAAGGTCGATATAAGAAAATTTTACTGGACATTTTTTGTTGCAAATTAAATGTAAAATCTATGGTCTTCGGCTGTTAAACCTTTCGTGGAACACCCTATATAATAGTAAGTGTGAACATTTCACAATCACACCCTCATTTCCATAATTATGTGTAATAATTATGAACCAACATTGTCAGATATCACTGGTGGACGCATGTATTTAGGGCGAAGGACAATTTTAATAAAATAAAAAAAAGGACATGATAAAGAAATTCAATAAAATTTCCTTCTGTTGAGGTGATAATTATTATAAGAAACTCTTTTCTTCGCAATGGGGAAATTATTCGTAGATTTAATATACAAAGCAATATCCATGCATAACTCATCAAACTCATAATAGTAAATATATTCAAGGATGATTCGATAAAATATTCCTGTCAATATTCATATGTATATTATTTATTAACAACACAGGTAAATAACGATAAAAGTATGCCATGGTCCACTCAGAGCATTATTTCATTATTTACTTTGATGGCGTAACACTTGAATAACAGGTGAAACAGTAGAAGAAGAACGAATTAATAACGTATTAAAATATCGTTTGAGAATACCTTCAAAGATATAGAGCCTAGAAATGGAACCGTACTCAGATATTATAGAAAGATAATGATCATCTTTAGATTTAGAAAGAAGATTACCATGTTGTGACTTTAAAGAAAGATTCACCTTCAATTGGCAGCATTGATTGAATGGAAAGCATTGATATTATTTATAAGGAATGCTGCCAGTTTAAATTGATAGCCTGAAGGAGGACCTACCGGTTTGGTTTGGTTTAATAAAGTGCGTGAAATATGGATTCACCAAATTTATCTTGAAAAACAACCTGTCATGCAACTGAGGAATTTTTATAGCGGCACATTTCAAGTTACGCAATGTTTCTTTTAAAGGCAATGTTTTCTATTAAAAGGACAACCTTGTCGATTCCTAAATCATCTTCGTGTGCCGCTCCTATGAAGATTCACCTTCAATTTTTCTCTTGGAGAGAAATTGCTTATACTTTGAAAGCATTTGCTTGAAAACGCAGGAATTTTCATAGAAATTAGCAGTAGAATACGAAAAAGAGGAGCTTATAGTGCCGGCTGCACAACAGCAGGTTAAATTTTAACCGTGATTAATTCCACGAGAACCAATCAGAGAAGTCGTCTTTTCAAAAACGCCTTCTCTGATTGGTTCTCGTGAAATTAATCACCGTTAAAATTTAACCGCCGGCTGTTGTGCAGCCAGGCCTTAGTCTGACCTACCATGAAAAAATGTAATAGTGAATCCAGTATATTTTCAATTTTATTGTCCTTGCTCCTACCAAGTACCCCAAAAAAAATTATTACAATATTTTATGACCTACTATGGAATGAAAACTAGACTAGAGTTAAGGTGCAAATTCATCATCTCCATTCAAATGAAGATCGATCAACTGTTTGTTTAAAGCCGGTATCAAACACCTCATAATAAATGCCCTTATACCTCCAGGTAATCGTAGATTAGCACACAGATGGTGCTTATGACCCTACAGAACGATAATAAACGAACAAGTGGTTATTTTATGTTGTGAATATCATTCCTTAATTTTCTTTTGGTAAAATCTCCATTATCCAGTTCGTTCTTCAAGTCTCAATTCAGAAGATCTTTGTTTTCGAATTTTTAAGGTAATTATATTTCCAATTAAAAATAATCTCACATTTGAATCGCATACAAATAATCATACACTTATATAACCAACGAGAAGAATGATCAACAGTTCCCTAATTCTCCAATTTTCAGGACCGAAAGTGTAATAATCTTTACATAACTGACCACTACAGTACGGTACATGAATAATAAAAAATAATCCTATAATTACATAAGAAAACTTTGTCCAAATAATCAAAAACAACCGAAAATATACATGATAATTCCATCTAATTGTCTTTTTTCTTTAGGGCTACTTACTTTTGGATATAAATCTGAGTACCCTTTTTAAATTATTTCGTCACGACATGTTTCGGCTTCTAATGCCATTTTGACTCGGCATTAGTAGCCGAAACCTGTCGTGACGAGATAATTTAAAAAGGGTACTCAGATTTATATTTTCATTTATAAAATTCACATATTCATTCATCAACAATCTATGACAAAATCAATATGTTAGTCGACGTTGAAGTATGTTTTAGACAGGATACTAATGGTCTTCAAGTAAGATTAGCTCCTAAGAATAATTCCAATATTGAACAGTCGGGAATATTTCTATTGAAGACCGAATAAATTTGACCAATGTTAATAAAAATGTGGAATGAGTTATGGTCTTTCGAACTGGACGGACAAACCTAATTCAAATAAATTTTCTTTGCATTGAAATGAACAATGAACTCCCAAACCCCTCAAAATCTTAAAAGAAAGTAATCTAGAATTATCCTTCAAGCATGAAAAATAACTAATTAACATGCAAATAAAGTGGAAAACGGCCAGCTATCATCGTGATAAGCGTAATGATTACATGAATCCGTTATGCAGGGTACGAGATGCATAGATAGTGTTCAAGTCTATGTATAAGCGTATTGAGTTTGTGTTAGTATGGAATGGACTTGGATTGCACATTAGTGTGCTGCTGAATACAGTGAGTTAGTATAAATAAATGAGAAGAAGGTGTCGATTATAAAAATGTATCATGTATGTGAATTATGTAGAGATCATGCAGTTGCAGTATATTATGAGATTTAGTTAACTCTTTAAATAACAAAAATAAAAATAGTAATTCCAACAAATCCATAAGAAAAATATTCCCAATGCAAGAAAGACGGAACGCCCCTCTTCAATTCTATTGGTGAATGCCAATTTCAACGTCAACTGAGAGATCTACTACATCACACAATGTCAACCAATCATGTGCGAGAACTCATTGATACACTTCACCTGCTACTACAAGACCACGCCCACAACGCTATCATTGGCTGTTACTAATTAATTGAGTGGGTTTTATTGTAAACAGCAAATCCATTTTGTTGAACAAAAACCAATAGAATCTTACTGTAAAATTTAAAATCCCAGTTCTTCAACTTATGAGTTGAACAGTGTTCAGAAATCATTTCCTGTGATATTCAAATAATTCAATAAAACGAGACAGTTCATTTAGGTTTTTGTTATTTTCACGATTATTCAGAATGATGAGCAGTTCTCCTTATGAATATTATGAAAATGATACATGGATCTTTCAATAAATTCACACATTCATTCATATTGACAGTAATCAGTTTATTACAAAATCTGGGATGAACCAAGAAGAATTCACCCAGAACTGTTTCTATCCTTAATCATAAAGGTTATGTTCACAGACAATTAACTCGTAATTCGATATAATTCTTGTGAATACAGTAATATTTCGCGTGAAAGGTCCAGACCATACTCTGGTATATACGTTAGGTGCTCTCTGGTAGCCTACACGTGATAGGCCCACTATTTCCCTGTGTTAGTGTACATGAACACGGTATTTTGGCATGTGTGGTAGTAGTATTATGCACCACGTTACAAAGTCGGTTGGCGGTAATAATTGATTTGCACGGTGGAGTGATCTGGTGAAAAGTGTTGATGCTTTCTTAATGGCGATCTGATGATAACAGAAACCAAACACTTTCACACCCGGTGCTATATAATAAAAGTGATAATTGTGCAAGGTATGCGTTGCTTGCTATAGTGACCAGATTCACTACAATCTGTCAGCGTTGATTGAATGAGAAGCATAGATGTTAACTTTGAGGAATGCTGACAGTTTCAAGTGGATAGCATTACCTCCTCGTAAGTGAAAACACGTATTTAATCGCGTGATTTAGCGCTGGGCGGGCGTTGAAAGATCACTCCGAAAATCTATTTGTCAAGGTGGACAGCCGTCAAGGCTTGAGATTCGCGGGAAGGAGCTTTTGATGCAGGTAGACTAATACGTCATGAAATTGACGAGTGATTATAAGGTTTAGGCTTTCCTCTTCTTCCTCCCGTTGCTCATCCGCCTCATGTCTCTCCGTATCTTTTTCTCCATTTTCCTCACATCCCCCTTCATATGTTTGATAATCTTCCTCATATCCTTCTTCATATTTTGTTAATCTTCATCATCATATTAGTTTTCATTTTTCCTGTCCCTCTTGACATTTCTTATTCCTCTTATCTTATTTTTTGATATCCTTTTCTTTAGTATACTTTTATTATAACTTTTCACATGTTTTCATAATTTTATTTCATCTATCAGACTTTCTAGTCTTCCTAATTCTTATCCTGTCTCCTCCTCCGTCCTTCCATTACTTTCTCCCCTTGTTCCTTGTTGTCGTTATTTCCTCATCTTCTTCCTTCCTCTCATCCCAATTCTCCTTGCTCTAATCCTAACTCTCCTCCCTTTCCTTCTCGTCCCTCTTTCACATTTCCTCCTTCTTCGTCTTATTTTCATTGTTCACCTACTTCTTATTTTTTTATTTGTAGTGTCTTTCTTCTGTTGATCTTCATCTTGAATTTTGTTTCATTTCCTCATTTCCCCCTTCCGACCACTACATCTCATCATCTTTTCTCTTCAAATGTTTATCCTTTTATTTCTATGGAACTATCCAACTTAGCATGAGGATCCAACTTAGTATTTTCCTTCAACCTAGTTGTTGTTATGTAATTGAACACTGGATATAGCGTTCAACTACCCTTTTCAAGAAGGATAATTAATACATTCTATTATATTCTCAAGAGTTATGTGACTGAAGTGTTCTATGTTTCCTAAGTTCTCAAGGATCATGTGAATAAAGTTATCTTTCAACTATCATTTTCCCTTCTCACTCATCCTTCTAAATTCCTCCTTCTTCTTTCTCTATTCCACATCCTAATTACATACATTTTTGATAGTCTGAGCAGCATAATCCTCCTTTATTCTTTCACCCCCTAGTTGACTAAAACTGTAAGCAAGCGAAATATGTAATTTTCATCAATTCGACTTCATTGTTGTTTTCTTCAAATAAAGTATTTGAAGGGAAAATTCGACTGAGTCAATGTTTTAGAACCGTTCCATGATTGAATAAAAACACAAATATATTGTCAAATTCTAGTTTCATTTTTTGATACAGGACCATGGTTTCGTGACCACACAGGTAACATTTTCATGCTGACTGGCCATGGTCCTGGACCATACTGGATCTTGCTGTTTCAGCTTGTTCCGTTTATATAAAGCAGGACTTCAATTTGATTACCTTTGCATTTGATGATGTCTTCAGTTACACTTTACTTCAAATTTTCACTTTACTTCAAACAAAAATATATTGTTAAACTCTACCGTTTTTTTTTTATACAGGACCATGGTACCAAAAAATAGAACGGTAGAATTTAACAATATATTTGTGTTTCTATTTGATTATTTGTTTACTTCAAATAATGATATAAAAACAAAAATATATTGTTAAATTCTACCGTTTTTTTTTGTACAGGACCATGGTACCAAAAAATAGAACGGTAGAATTTAACAATATATTTGTGTTTCTATTTGATTATTTGAAGTGAAGTGTAATAACTGGAGACAACATCAAATACAAAGGTATAATCAATATTTGGAGTCCTGCTTTATAAACGAAACAAGCTGAACCAGCAACAGCAAGATGACTCGCTCTCAATAGTTATCCTCTTCATAAGTACATTCACATTTCTTGATTACAAAAATACTCAACATTTAATTTTAATCCAGTCATTCAACTCATTTAACGGATTACACTGCTATTACTGGTCAAACTAGAATACTTCAGCTTCCACAAATCAATTTAAATTTGAACCCCATTTTTAAGCTTCCTTCAAAATAGATCCTAATCCCATCTAGTGTTATTTATTTCAAACTGTCAGCATTCCTCATACATAGCATCAATGCTTACAACCCAACCAATGCAGACAGTTCCAAGTGAATCTCACTATAAGAGATTGCACTATTTATAGTTTAGCACCAGTTTCAGCATTACTAAAACTCCAAATGCCATTAACAAAAGTTAGGCGCGTATTTCTCAAGAAAGCGATGACAGACATCATCCGCGAGACAGATTAAACAACTATTTGCCAGATTAACGACAACATTACTGGATGCGAAAACTGACTTTCCAGTCGCCTAAAATTGATTGTCAAACCAGATTTGGCGTGACGCTACAACCGTAATTTACTGTTTTGACTGGAGACTCTACCAGTAAAAGCCGGAAGATACAGCTATCTATCATGCAAAAAACTCGCCCAAGTCTTGTAAAAGATTCTAAATAACCTGCGTTCTTGAACTCTGCTCCAACCGCGGTCAAAAAGATAGTTATTTCCTCCACTTCCTGGAAAGCAACCAGCTGAGATAAGTATCTGATTGATACCTAGTTGCATCTGATAGGAAGCCGTCGTACAATTCGGGAGATCTGTACAGTTTACACCGTAATTTTTGATGGTTCACAGTATAATTTGTTAAGGAAATACTTATTTCTTGCTTATTTCCATTCAATTACTCGTATATCACCAATCTACGTATGTTTGAATTATAACTAAAACTCCATCATCAACAATAAAGGTTATTTTTAATGATTATGCATTAAAATTTGGCTAGGAAACAATATTTTAAGTACAAAAGAGTTGAAAATTAATCAACATCCTATTTCTGTATGATTTCCTTCTCATCATATTATGATTTCTGAAGTTGATTGTTCAATCTGGTAGAAAGTTTGTGTAACATTAGGGAGATTTTCACAGTTCAACCCGTTCTATGTGATGGTTTACATTGTAACTTACGTATAATAGTTTGACAAGAGAACAACACTGTATCAGTAGGTACTTTAGTGTTGAAAACTGAATCTCTCATCATCATCCGCATCATTATCCACGCACAAGCCTAGAGCTCATATGAGCTCACCCTCATAAAAAACCCAAAAAACATCAATATCATCAAGGAATCTAGAATAATGTAGTATGTTTATGACATCAGTTCAAATTAAAGTTGAATGATCTTTTCGCTTCCCTTCTTCAATCATTCTTTCTTGAATTTCTTTCACACGTTATCCTCTTTTCTCTTTTTCAGCCTCTTCTTCTTATTTTTATTCTTCTTCTCCTTTTTCTTCTCTTACATTTCTTCTTCTTCCTCTGTTCCTCTCATTTTACTTCACCTTCTCCATAACATTCATTTTTACCCTCTATTTTTCCTCCTCCTTTTCTTCATTCTCCTCTACCTCTACTCTATTGAATTGACTTCTTCAGCCTTTCTCATGGAAATCTCCATATTCACTTGCTCTTTTTTAAAGCTACTATTGAATAATATCAGTCCAGCTCATGTGAATAGATAGGCAAATGCTACTCTACACGTATACTGGACATTACATCTGGTCATTCAATGGTTGCTGCAATTGCTATCCTATCCAGTTGAGGCGACTTGCATTACTTCCATTTCACACGCATTCAGTTCTCCCACATATCAGCGGGCGCGTTTCCATGCAAGCGATCCTTTCCTCGACGTTTTCTTATTATAAACACGCAACAACGTGCAGTTGAAAATTCGCGCATGCGCACAGATCGCGATCAAAATGCACACTGACCTCGACACACTTGTCGGTCAATTCATTGTAAACTGTAAATTACCCAAACTCGACGACAGTTCACAAATCGATCTGCATAGAATGTTCACTCGAAAGGACTGGACCAAAACGGTGTAAATAAGTAGAAGAAAATAGTTGAGTGTTGAATGATCTTAGAGTAAAGATACTGTTTAATTCAATAGATACCTATTTATTTGTCTCTGACTGTATTCTAATGGACAAATAGATGAGGAAGATGATGATTGCAAATACAAATTTGAATAGGGAGGCCCGGTTGCACGTACGTCTATTAAATTCAAACAGGCCATAACAGGCTGAAAACGTCTTACGTTTCCCTCATTGATTTCAGTCAAGATCCGTGGCAGAGGGGACCTAGAGCCCTCATTCCGCCTTAAATGCAGGCAATCAATCAGTCAATTGGTTTTGTTGGATGACGTCATTTGATCACGGATAAATTCAATAGTTGTATGGAAAATGTCCTTAATCTTTAACCTGTCAAACATCATGAGAGATTCATGTCCTTGAATTATGTGAGTTGTATGACATTTGTAAATACACTCTCATGACTATACAGCATAATAGAAAAATATACTATATAAACGAGGCTTTTTGTGATATTACTGTGCACTATGATGACAATATTATGGTGGTGTATTATGATGGCAGTATAGGATCAACTAAATTATCTAGTGTGCTGATACCAGTTCGATAGCTATTATGATACGATGTAGGCTGTAATATTCAAGAAGATTATTATATGCTTCATCATCCCGTTTTGTGAGAGAAATAGGGATGTTGTGTAACCGTATCATATCCAAACAATATGACATGAGGCGAATATTATTCAATCTATTGTCGCGAAAATGTTCCCCAAAATCATTTCACTCAATAGTACAGAAGCAGCCTAAGGAAGTTTTTCTAATAGTCTTACCTTTTTTAAGTTGATTTTCTCATGTTTGGAATGTATTACCAGAGTCAAACAGGTAGACAAACTTACGTTTATCTTTTCTTTATGGTATTACCTTTCCGAACTGCAGCATTATCTCAAGTTGAAAGGGGTTTCATAAAGTTGCACCCTATAGGTACTCTAGCCTGAGTGTTCCTACATGATTCACACATTTATTTCATCATTATAAGATGATTTATGACTTTTTTATCTGAAAAAAGTAGATATATATCTTGAAAAATGTAACTTCAGAATGTACCTCCTCTGACAAAATAATGACAAAGGATGACTCTTGTATTCATTCATAAAAATGTAATGGTTTTTTCTCATTGAGTTTAAACATTACATTGATATAAAGAACGTAGGTTAAAACACTTTTATTTTAGTGTATGTTTTCAGTTTTGCTGGAAAATGATGGATATAAAGTAGGGGACTGATTAGAGGATGGAAATAGAAGAGGAAGTGAAATAAAAAATAAAATAACCGACAAGAAAGGCTGTAGCATTGTTGCAAACGAAGATGAAAATAGATTGGAAAGTCACTCAAGGCTGTAAAATTCGTAACTACTGCTCTCCAGTTTAAGCACACCTTTAAAATTTACAAGTCATCATATCTCCTAAGTATCCATAAACAATACATGACTGCACTTTTGTACCTCTACGTATATTTTGCCACTCGATTAGTTGAGTCAAATTAAACTGGCTGCACTTTCACTTAATTGATGTCTTCTACACTATCAATACAACGCGTATACTGTATAAGCTTGCTTAGACTATCCTTGTATATCCTTTTCATAAACAGGAATTAAAATCATATTAAACAGAGCATCATGTTGAAAATACACAGTTTCATTTTTGTCACATCCACATTAAATGAATGTGTTTTCTCAATTATGGAAAAATTCTGCAATGTCAGTTCTCATTCAACAAAAATGTTATTAGGAGCAACATGCTGTAGTAGATACTCGTATATGATTGTGAAGCAATCTTAAAAGTACAGTAGTATGGTTCAATGATTGTCACATTTCATGCTCAATTCTGAAAACGCAAATATTGATTCAATGAACTGTTTTTTATAGCCATCATCTCCATTTGTGTAAAATAATGTATTTATTCTTGTGTTTCACAAAGCCCCATCATTCGTCTCTCAGTTTACTTTCTGATTGAAGTGAAGGACTCAGTATTCTCGTTTGAGACCATCAATTACTGTGGGCTACCGTACTTGGGAAGAGCACTCAGCACTCAGCTATAGTTGAATGTGTACTCTACCTTCAATTGCGGTGAATTAAAGCCCAGTCTAGAAGTAAATGCATTGCTCGGCCTCTATTGGGTTGTTAGTGTGTGGTCACTCTGTTTATTTGCCAAATGGAGAACGCTAACTAGCCTGGTAATGTTTGTGCAATTGGATACATTTCTTCTTCTTCTTCTTCTTCTTCTTCTTCTTCTTCTTTTTCTTCTTCTTTTTCCTCTTCTTCCTCTTCTTCTTAATCGCTCTCTTCTTCTTCTTCTTCTTCTCCGTTACAATATTCACCTCCTTCACCCTAACCTACATTACTATATTTTCTCTCCTTTTTCTTCATCCTTTGGTTGCAGCTCCACTTCTTTTCTCACAAAGCCTTCTTTTGATTGTTCTGCTTCTCCCTCTTCTACTTTTCTCTCCCTACTCGAACTTTCATCTACTCTTCCCATTTCCTTCAGGTTTTGCCATTTAATTTTGTACATTTCTGCGCTTAGCCTTCTCTTTTCTTGGCTTTTTGAAATTCCATTCCTATCAGCCTAGTTTTATTTTAATTTTTCCTAAATTTTCTTCCTATTGTGAATCTCTTACTCTGCTATTCCTCCATCTTCCTTGATTCTTCCTCATTTTATTATTTAAGGGTTGTGTGGTATGCAGAGAGGACCTGGAGTCTTGCCTAATAAAGGCAAGTAATAATCAATCAATCAATTCCCATCTACTTTTATCTCTTGCTTCTACCAACGTGCATTAAAATGTCATAGTTTTTAGTCTCTTACAGCTAGTTATTCATTCCTATCCTTCTCCTTTTCTTTCTTTATCTATTGTCTTCACTTCCTCTCTTGCTTATCTTCCTCCTCCTCCTCGTACTTCCTCACTACCTTTACCTCCTCCTCCCCCACCACTTCCTTTTCCTACCCCTTCACTTCCATCATATCCATCTCCTTTCTCTTCTTTTCCTTCCCTTTGTAATAATCAACCCCTCCTCTTCAATGGAATTCCTCAGATTATCATCAGCTTCTTCTATCTTTTGTCATCTTCCTCCATCTTCTGCTTCCCGTCTTCTTCCTATCAATGTCCGTGATTCTAGTCTCGTTGCACCTTCACTTCTGTTGTCTTCACAATCACAATAATAAGCTTGAACCAGTTTCAGAACTGCAGCATTGCTACATCCTTCCCATCTGTGTTGAACTCGCTAATTCACATCCACTAAGACTAGAAGAAAATAGATCAGGCAATGACGACATTCCAATGTTGATGAGTGTTTTTGTTTGCTGTTGACAATTCAGTTGAGATCACTATAATAACCTGAATGATTTCTTCAAACAGTGTAGCGGAGTACTGTAGACGTTCACTTTCATGAACAGATTTATACAATATTTATTAATTAATTAATTTATTTTATTTATTTATATTATTTATTTATTTATTTATTTATTTATTTATTATTTATTTATTATTTATTTATTTATTTATTATTTATTTATTTATTTATTTATTTATATTTATTTATTTATTCATTCATTCATTCATCATTCATTCATTCATTCATCATTCATTCATTCATTCATTCATTCATTCATTCATTCATTCATTCATTCATTCATCATTCATTCATTCATTCATCATTCATTCATCATTCATTCATTCATTCATTCATTTATTTTATTTATTATTTATTTATTTATTTATTATTTATTTATTTATTTATTTATTTATTTATTTATGTATTTATTTATTTATTATTATTTATTTATTTATTTTTATTTATTTATTTATTTATTTATTATTTATTTATTATTTATTTATTTATTTATTTATTTATTTATTTATTTATTTATTTATACGTGGATACAATAACAAATCATATAAATATGATTGGGAAGGAACAACAGGCTTGGCCCAAAACTATTCCATTCCCAAATTTTGATTACATGTCCAAAAAATAGGTTATGTTTCTCCTGTAAGAAGTTCAAGCTCAACTTTCGTCCAAAAATAAATATGAGATGCAAATTTTAAATTTAGAAAAATTAAAACACCAAATTATAGTTAAATATTACACTTAATTATCACTGCACATTGTATTAATTAAGTTATTTTATGAATTTTGAAGCCAAAAATACACACAAATTCTCACTAAGAACAGCTGAGAATATCATTGTAGGTTCTTTATATAGTAGTCTTTGTATAGTTATATATCTATGTAGTTGATATACTATGATTTTTCTAACTGAAAACTTACTTCAAGAGTTGTAAATAAACTTCATGAGCATGTGCACCCAGAGAACAGTCAACGGTCCAACGGTCAGAGTATAGGAGAATATAGATATTGAAATCCATATCAAAATTCCTCACCTTTCCCTTATCCTTATCCCTTTACCCTTCCAATACCACTGGAACTTGAACTGCTCTCTGTGTCCACACACCTAAGAAGTGATTAATTAACTGTATAATAATTCATCGATATGTCTCTATGATTGGATCCTTAATAAATTAATTTATCACGGAGCTACTTTCCCAAAGGGTTCTGTCTTTCCGGTAGCTGGTCCTATTACATTGGATCAATCAATTAATGATGAGTTGATTCCTCAAGCCTACTCTATCAGTAGGTGAACCTAATTATTACAACTAAAACTTTGTAATTTAAACATATTAGTTAGCTATAGCATACATTTTAAGCAAATTAATTATCTTAATAGCATGTCGGATACATGGTTAGTTAACTGTAGTTAACGGGATCCTGGTTTCTCATGGAGTTTTGTTTTTTCAAGAGCGGTTTAATTGGGTTAATCAATTGAGTTGATCCCGCAAGAAGTTAACTAAGCTAAATGTTGAATCAATCATTAACCAGTAATCCGTCTCTGGAATTTCTTCCAATTAAGTTCGATCGTTCACACAGCGTTGATTACATTCTGGAATGTTCAGTACCGATCTTTAAAAGGTTTTTGCTGAATACCTGGTAAGCTGTGTAGATGCTTCGCTAAATACATGAGAAGCTATTAGAATCTTCTAACTGTCCTCATAAGTGAATGGAGGAAAAGGAGAAGTATGGGTAAATACCACCAGTACGGAGATAAAGGTTTAAAGGAAAAGATTCCGCTTTTTCAACAGTTTAAATTCTGAAGCAACTATATTACCGCTCATGAAAAATGTATCACATTTGATGAATGCCTACAATTCAATCGTTCGAAAAATGCTAATCAAGGAATGCTTACTCCTATTATGTAATGATTTACTAGATATGAAGGTGTGCATTTGAAGAGTTAGAACGAATAAAGTAGGTACCTAACTATGTCACTTCGAATTTCAAAGCTGTTAAATACCTGAATCAATTATTTATAATACATTCAAATGGTTTCAATAGGGCTATTCAAGAGTTTTATAACATAGAACCCTTTTAACAAGGTATTCTAAGTTGAAGAAGGAGTGAAAAGGGTACTTTTAAAAGGTGTTTCAAGGAAAATAAAAAGTATGTACCTGACTATGTCACTTCGAATATTCCAAAGTTGTTGAATACCTAAATAAATTAATTAACATCCATTTCAATAGAACTATTTAAAGGTTTTATTACATAGAACCAGAGACAAGAATAATATAGTTATCCTTAACTATATAATAATAACTATGATAACTATAATAATATAGTTATCCTTACTTATCCTTCATCTATGATAGAACCCTTTAAAGGTAGGCCTACTCAGAGTAAAGGAAAGGTGTGAGAAAGGTACATTTTAAGGGTGTTTCAAAGAAAATGAAAAGTTTACTAGTAATTCAATGTAATTCAACCATTTGTCGTCATCATGTTCTACAGAATAATTGTTATAATTTTATCTTGTAGGATCATTCTTTTAAATCCGTGAGGTTTTCAGCCTCATATTTTTTCAATTCATTGAACACACACTAGAGCATTCTCTATGTTCTCCGTCTCTAGACGGGGGACACACAATATATAAGCTTCGGTTGACGTGTGAGGTTCTTTGAACCTTTGGATTTTTGAATCCGTCCCTTCAAAACATTATGTGAGAGACAATCTGTCACCTGGAGGATGTCATGGCAGCTAATTTACTGGAGCGTTTCAATTCATCAAAATGCAAACTTATTCACAAAAATACAAACCTATAAGTCACAAACTCAATTGCGAATAATAAACATTATGAGATCAATCATACAAATAGTAGAGAATCGATCATAAAAAATATATACAAAAAGTATAAACAAGAAATCGAACAACGTTAATGGATACAGGCAATTCAAAATCTAGAACACTACCATATTTCCTGATGGATATAAATTCGTTTCGACTTGAGCCAAATAATCGAGGTTGGAAAACAACAGCACAAATCAGCTGGTGATCCAGTTTCTGATAAAAATGTAGACGAACCGGTGGAAATGAAGAGGAGGTGCATAGCATCACTTTCACTGTTAACAGTCGACGATTTAAAATCGTGACGCAACCGGATCGCTTCTCTCTCACTCTCTTCTACTCACTCACTCAGTCTCTCTCATCTTCCCTTTCCCCTCTTCCTCCTTCCACCACACTTGTTTCACTTCCCTGTGATGCGTTGTTCCCATCACATGCGCCAAAAATAAGGATTCACGCACTTGTTCGTCAGTTTCCGGGAATCAGAGGTCCTCGGATTTGACCTCGTTTAGAAAGACTTGCTATATAGGTGTACAACAGATTCAACTCTGTGTTATTTATCTGAAGAGATATAGATATACATTGTTGATAAGTTCAATTGATAATCTTGTCGAAGTTTTCTATGTAGATATATACAAATCGGAAATATTTCACTATACATTGAACAATATAAATGCTCGAATTTAATCACCTGTATTGAGATTGTCAGTTCTAAGTAGCCTACTATACAAACTTCATTAATCTGTGTTTTATCACAATCCTGGCCTATGGAAAATGACCATGTTGCATAACTAGGTTTAGTCAATTGTTCAATCAGAGATAAAAAATGAGGGGTTACAGAAACTTTGAGAGAGTACGAAGTAAAAATGCTTTGAAAATACGTAGTTTCGTTCCTGAATCAACCTGATGGCAGCTGAAACAAGGTATAGTATTACAGTATTGCCAGCTCGTTGGGCATGGCTCCTACTAGATATGGAAATCACGGTTTCATACCTTGAACGATTTAATAGTGTGAAGTGAAATCAGATTATTGAGAATTGTTATCGATTCTTACCGACATTATATTTGTGCAGGTTTAAAACCATGGTTATATAGTTATTGTAGTACTGACTGGTGATATAAGTGGATAAACTGGCCGAAAACAATATGATCGAAGAATCTAGTCGATTCTAATATTACTACATACATATAAAAACTACATTAATCTGTGCTCTTTACTTCAAACTATACAGATATACAGTGTAGAACAGCTGATTGGAGATTCTTCACTAGACTGACCGCAGACAGTGATTGGATAATAGTGGAGGATCTGAGGATGATTTCGCAATCATAATTAGGCCTGTTATGCATGCTCCTAAGTATTCTCTGCGTCTGGTTCCCAAGATGCACAGTGCAGTGTAAAGGAATTCAAATTGGATTTGGATTCAAATTGTAGAGATTCTAGAATAGCTTGCATATTCAACTGCTAACTTCTTCATAACTCTAGTCCATTGCAGCTTCTTGAATTATTGGATCGAGTTCGATTCTTTCTGAATAAATCGTCGATATTTTTACGCACAGTATTTTGATGTAGAATTATTATGTTTCATGAGAAATCAAATTTGCTTTGAAGTAGTAAGAAGACAGCCTACATCATGAGACATTGCCTGAATACTTGTATATTGGATAGAATACTGAGAATATTTAGAATGAAATACTGGATACTTGAATACTTGGAGAAGTGAAAGAAAAGAGCGGACCATTCTTCAAGTATTTCGGTACTCGCAGTAGGCCTGTTATCAATCCCCATTAAAGTATTCTACTCAATAATCAAGTATTGAAGCAATATTCCTTGATATAGGAAATCTTCAGTTCTCATCACTTCAAGATCTTGTCAGTAAAGAGGGAAAGTAAAACCAACTTGAGAGCAAATATAGAACAATAAAAAATGTCATCTTACACACATCATAACGGCTAGAGCAACGTCTCATAAAAAAATTGTTTTCCAGGTGAAGGCCACAGCTGCACAAATGGAGAAACAATTGTGAAGAAATTCCGTGCGAAAATTTTCAATTGAAAGACAGAGCAGTTGTATGATAGTAGCCTACTGCAACCACTGTACTTGCACCGGCCAGATAAGTAAGGTTACACGGGGCACGACAAACATGATCCCTTTTGTTGGTATAGAAACTGTAAACTGAAAAAAACTGTAACTTTTTATCCTGGGATCGGCTTTTTGCATGTATAGAGAAGGTGGTGACATAGTTAAGTGAAAAATTACGGCGAGAAAAGTGAAAGGGCAGATGAAAAGATGTTTGAGAAAGAGAAAGATGAATATTGGATCCGCTTACTTTATTCATGTAGATTACAAAGTATGCTGGCTCAGTTTTTAGATTTCATTCAATGATAATTTATTTATTCATTCATTTATTGTACATATAATATTCATTTATAATACTACAATCATAATATAATTATGACATTGAAGAAAAAACTAGACTGAGCCTGTATCATTTCTCTCCAAAAATTTTGATAAAAAGTTAATGTTGAATAATAATAATTGAGGATAAAGATAAATATCTAATACATTTTGAAAAAATAAATCAAATAATTATCAAACGACATATAAGAAGATGCAATCCAATTATGATGATGATAAAGATGATAAAAATATTATATTTTTTATTCATTCATTTAACATATCCAAGTTCATGACAGAAAAATATTGATAGAAATGTTATTGCTAATTCGTTACAAGACTGATCAACTACGGTAACATAATAATATAAAGATGATGTACAACTTGGAATTATACATTAGAAATGAACTTTTAATGATATATTCAATATCCTATTATATTAACAACTTGCTATTGAAGTCAATAGGTGATGAAAATAATAGATGATAAGAGAAAGATCATGCAGGGAGTTAGATAGAGAGAAAACAAAAGAGAGGGGGAAAATTAGTCTTTTTAAGGAGGAAAAGTTAGAGCGATAGAATAATCCTGTTGAGGGCAAGAGAGAGATATAATTGAATCTATCTAAGGTAAGAGAGAGAATTCTCCGCGAATAAGATAATAATACGACCTTGAGAGTTTGAGAGTTGGAAAGGAATGCAGAACCACTATGCAGTATACACTGGTGAGTGTTCAGTGCACTTCTAGTGGTCAATTACTTTCATAAAACGGTAGCTAGGCTAGAGG
The DNA here is from genome assembly GCF_014356525.2 of Nilaparvata lugens. Classification (NCBI taxonomy): domain Eukaryota; kingdom Metazoa; phylum Arthropoda; class Insecta; order Hemiptera; family Delphacidae; genus Nilaparvata; species Nilaparvata lugens. The sequence goes on along the minus strand of NC_052513.1, from coordinate 29,096,301 downwards.
TGAAAACAGTTACTGGACGGAAGTGATTCATTCGAGTTCAGAGCTTTTTAAGTGAGACGGACATAAGTTTATTACGTTGCCAGTTGCTGCTGTAATGTTATGAGGCGTGAAAGCAAATGCCGGATTCGGAGTGCAATTAATCGCAATGTTGATTTGGCGTGAACGTCTGAGATCTTCACTCCAATTAGAGGTGGTTCATCGGTAAACAAATCTGATGTAAAGTGATCGATTGAGTGGAATGAGAAAGGAGATCGGTAGAAGAGGCAGAGGTGGATTGGGAGAAGGTAGAGATTCACTCCAAGTGATAAATAAAGGAGCTAAGTAAGAGCATAAGAGCTAGAAGTTATTAGAAGAAAATAAAAAAGGAAGATGAAGAGTAGAGAGAAAAGAGAGAGAGAAAAGATATGTATTCTCGAGGAATCGGAAGAGAAGAATAAGAAAATAAGTGATTGTGAAGAAAGAGAAGAAGGAGAAGGAGGAGAAGGAGGAGAAGGAGGAGAAGGAGGAAATGGAGGAGAAGGAGGAGGAGAAGGAGGAGAAGGAGGAGAAGGAGGAGAAGGAGGAGAAGGAGGAGAAGGAGGAGAAGGAGGAGAAGGAGGAGAAGGAGGAGAAGGAGGAGAAGGAGGAGAAGGAGGAGAAGGAGGAGAAGGAGGAGAAGGAGGAGAAGGAGGAGAAGGAGGAGAAGGAGGAGAAGGAGGAGAAGGAGGAGAAGGAGGAGAAGGAGGAGAAGGAGGAGAAGGAGGAGAAGGAGGAGAAGGAGGAGAAGAGGAGAAGGAGGAGAAGGAGGAGAAGGAGGAGGAGAAGGAGGAGAGGAGGAGAAGGAGGAAGGAGGAGAAGGAGGAGAAGGAGGAGAAGGAGGAGAAGGAGGAGAAGGAGGAGAAGGAGGAGAAGGAGGAAGGAGGAGAAGGAGGAGGAAGGAGGAGAAGGAGGAGAAGGAGGAGAAGGAGGAGAAGGAGGAGAAGGAGGAGAAGGAGGAGAAGGAGGAGAAGGAGGAGAAGAAGGAGAAGGAGGAAAAGGAGGAGAAGAAGAAGGAGAAGGAGGAGAAGGTGGAGAAGGAGGAGGAGGCTGTAAACAGGCCGGAGAGGACAGGTAGAAAATTATGGGAAAACTGAAAAAACGAAAAATATATGGATTACAAAAATGTTTGTTAGGAGCTGCTCAAAAATTTCAATCCAAGAAACATAGAATCATTTTACTATAATCTCAAATCTTGAAGTCTCGATTCAATATTCCAACCACAGAGGTCCAATTGAATTGGATGCAGAGATTTATGAATCAGTGTTTGGACAGGAAAAGTAACTTGGGCCATGGAATAAGCATAATAAGCGTATGCTTATAAGCAAGCAAGTATGCTAGTAGCATACTACTTGCATTCAAACCTAAGTCTCTAAAACAGGCTTCAAATCTAAATCATGTGCATTACAGATTTCCACAGTAATTCAAAGCATATTACTCGTGCTTGGCGTAACATGAAATTGATCTTCAAATGCCAATCTGTAACATCTTCTAATAAGCAATTGTTGCACATCGAAATATGATTGGAGATTCTCACGTTTCCCATCGATTCGTGGCAATGCCATAGTTTTGCATTCACACTTGCCATCTCAGACTGGCATGCCAGCCGGCTATGGCATTTGGGGCTGTCGTGCCAAGCCCATTCATGCACAGCGAAAGCGCAAGTTGGCATGGTCAAAAGAGAGAGAAAGAGATAGCCATAATATGGAGAGGGAGTGAGAGAGAGAGAGAGACAGGAGTGAGGAGATAGAGTCCTCATCAGTTACATTAGCGGCCAGTGCCTTGCGTAATAGTCAAGATACTAGTCCTGCTAACATGCCTTAGTTCCTGTCAATAGTTTCTTTCATTCGTAAATAAAGGATAGAGAATGAGTTGAAAGAGAAGAGGGAAAAGCATGTGGAAAGAATTAAAGAAGATGAATTGAAGTTGGTATAAGAGCAAGGAAGGTAGTGGTGAAAATATAATTATGCTGAAAAGAAAGGAGAAGACTACTTGACCAAATTCAGAAATAGACTAAATTCTGGGTTATTATCTGCTTTTTCTTATCTGGATACTTTTCGTATCCAGATATTTGCTTGCTTCATCCGACGATGAATTGAAAGCTGATTTTGATGAAACTGCAATGAACTAAAATCATGGAATAAACAATCTATTGTAAAGCTAGTACAAAACGAAAATGGAGAAGATGGAGTATAAAGAATTAGAACTTAAATGAAGAGGTGTAGATACATTGAAAAGTTGAAAGAAGTTAAGATGAGAATTGGATGAGAGAATTGAGGAAGAAGATTTTGGTGGTTAAGTCAAAATTACAGTATTACGTCAAGTCCATCAATATACTCGTATACTTACTTGAAAGTAAAAATGAATAGATTCAGCAGTTTCCAATACGAATATGTATCTGAATTCTTATGTACTTTGACTCAGTCATATTTTACTTTCCTTGCCCTATTACTATTATAGGTAAGGAAAGTATTGCTTTCCGAAAAAAATTAAGGTACGCCAATTTCCAAATTTCTATACGTTTCAAGGTACCCTGAGTCCAAAAAAGTGGTTTTTGGGTATTGGTCTGTATGTGTGTGTGTGTGTGTGTGTGTGTGTGTGTGTGTGTGTGTGTGTGTGTGTGTGTGTGTGTGTGTGTGTGTGTGTGTGTGTGTGTGTGTGTGTGTATGAGTGTATGTGCGTCTGTATACACGATATCTCATCTCCCAATTAACGGAATGACTTGAAATTTGGAACGTGAGGCTCTTACAATATAAGGATCCGATACGAACAATTTCGATCGAATGCGATTCAAGATGGCGGCTAAAATGGCGAAAATGTTGTCAAAAACAGGGTTTTTCGCGATTTTCTCGGAAACGGCTCCAACGATTTTGATGAAATTTATACCTAAAAAAGTCAATGATAAGCTCTATCAACTGCCACAAGTTCCATATCTGTAAAAATTCTAGAAGCGCTACCCTATCGATGCAAAGTTTGGTTTTAAATTTCCAATTATCAGGCTTCAGATTCAATTTAAACAAAAAAATTTTAGTGGAAAAGATTGAGCATAAAAATTTCTCCAATTAATGGTCAGTAACATTTCCACCTAAAATTGAAAATAAGCTCTACATTCCAGAAAATGTGATTATTCAATTGCAAATTATTGTTGATTCTATTGAATCATTCACTATGAAGAGATAGCAGACCTCGTGTTTCTTCAGCGTTATTGCCCTGTCACCAGCTGGCTCAAATCTTTGAATAGTAGACTTGAGATGCGCGGGAACACTAGCGTCAGGTGATCAATTTTCATAAGGCAAGGAAAGTTGTGTGAGTGCGCCACACCAGATTTTTTTCATTATATTGTCCACACCCATATTGGTACTTATTTTGAAATATTTTCTTTTTTAATAAATTATTAGCTGCCTTAAAGAATGAAACTGGAATTAATACAATACATTTCAATGTATCACATTAATTATAATGCATATTAGATACTCCATCTCCATTACAACTTATTGTGGTATCAAAAAGAGACGAAGACCAACTTCAATGCTACTCTACGTTCAAATTCCTGTAATTTTTCAAGTTTTCAAGATGAAAAAAGTAAGAACTGCTAGAGATGAAATACGATAATCTAAGTAAATAACAGGGACAGGTGAATGAAGTAAAACGAAGCAGACAAGCAGAAGAAGTTGAACGGAAAGTAAAAGGCTATTGCAATGTTCCGGTGGGATCAGGAATCTCAGCAATTCAATAATATTGTTCTCAGACACCGCAAAGTAGAATATTATTTCGTCATAGCTTTCTTGTTTCTCCGTCTGTTGGATGCTGGCTGGCTCTCCTTCTCAAGGTCGTTTTCCTCTCCTCTTTCCTATCATCATGCCTCATTCGTCTCTTTTATCCTCTTCTGATTCCTTTTATCAATGCAATCCTATTTCTTTGCCTCGCTACTCGCCACTTTCAATACATATTCCTTCACTAGCTGCCTCTAATCTTTCTTCAAATCATCCTCTTTCGTCTCATTGTATATTTTTCCACTTCCTCTGATAATTTTTCCTCTTATTTGTCCACTCCTCAATCATCTTCGGAGGAGCTCTTCCAGGGGGGTCCAGCTGCTCGTTCCTCTTTTTTCCTTTATATTTCACCTTATATTTTTTCCTATCTTCTTTCTTTCTCTATCCTCTTCTGTTTCTATTTTGTCTTCTCTTTCTGTAACCTCTTCTCTTTCTGTAACCTCTTCTCTTTCTGTAACCTCTTCTCTTTCTCTATCCTCTTCTCTCTCCCTTTCCTGTTCTCTTTCTCTATCCTCTTCTGTTTTTATTCTGTCTTCTCTTTCTCTAACCTCAACTAATTCTCTCTCCTCTTCCCTTTCTCTCTCCTCTCTCTTTCTCTCTACTCTTCCCTTTCTCTCTCCTCTTCTCTTTCTCTCTCCTCTTCCCTTTCTCTCTCCTATTCCCTTTCTCTTTCCTCTTCCCTTTCTCACACCTCTTCCCTTTCTCTCTCCTCTACTCTTTCTCTCTCCTCTTCTCTTTCTCTCTCCTCTTCTCCTTTTCTCTCCTCTTCTCTTTGTCTCCTCTCTTCTCTTTTTCTCTCCTCTTCTCTTTCTCTATCATCTTCTCTTTCTCTTTCCTCTTCACGCTCATCTCTGCAGGAACTCTTTGCCAGAGGAAATCTCCAGCTGCTAGCGTCAAGCTTGTCTGGCTCCAGAATTATGAGGATGCTGTAATAATTAGATGACACTTCACTCATAGTGCAATTCTTATTAGCGCAATGGCGGTAAGTGGAGAAAGGAACGCCTGGACATCTGGGGAGCCTGCCAAGGATATATTGATGTATTTTTTAATCTCATATTCAGCTATTTTTACTGATGTTAACACTATCACCATAGAAAAAATAGAAACTACAGAATTGAGTATTGCATCCTCTTTGCTATCATATCATCCATGACCATTACTACAAAATTTCCAATACAATGGAAGAATTTACAACTAAAAGAAATAATTTATTTAGAAAATAAAATCCTTCAACTTAAAAGTGAATGAAACCGCATCATTTTGCAAGATATTGAAGGTAGATCTCTCCGTACAATTTCTCAAAGAATGTCGTAAACCGAAATTTTACTGCTGTATCGAACTAACTGTTCAGAAGTGAATGAACCTTCCCTCCGCTTTGATATTCCAGTGCACATTCTTATTGGAGAAAGTTATTGGAAGCTAATAGCTAAAATATGAACCAAAAAATCAAATCAGTCTCTTCAGGCTATAGTTAATAAACATTCCAATAAAATAGTTTCTCTAATCACTTCGAAAGTGATTGAAGACGAGAACCTTGAAATAATCTAGGAATAACAAAATAAGTATTCCAGAAGGAATGGAGCTTAAGACTTTAATATTTTCCGATTTCCGTTATATACAACCTAGTTTGGTCATCTGTCAAAATGATTACATAATTATGTTATACTATGATAGATTGTGACATATTCTCGTTAACATTTTTAACTCATGATACTAAAGCTGCATTTACACCATAGTTATTAACAAAATGTTAATAACTTAATCCTTATAGATTCTATTAGATTGAACATAAGTTATCATACACATGATGAACATATGTGTTTGTCAATTTCCGTTCAATCTAATAGAATCTATATGGATTAACATTTTAACATTAAGTTATCAAGCTATTAATATTTTGTTTATAACTTTGGTGTAAACCCAGGAAAGATACGTGTACGCCATAACTAGAGATTAGTACTATTATCCATCCATTATTCATATTAATGAATTATATCAACGTACTTCTAGAAGTAGGTTGAAAAATTATCCCTCATTCAATTGCTGATTCAACCTAGTTGGTCAGGGAAATTCTTATTCCATTCAACAACCAACTGAAACACTGAAAGTTATTCAATACCACAACAACTGTCAAATCAAACAAACCAGTAGTCTACTCCAGAATAGCAACGGATTCACAACACCAAACGACCATATGCCTTGCCTTGTTCCACAACATTATGAGAACCATTATGATTGTTGCGTTGTGCCACAAACGAAGAACAATATTGATAGCGTTATGATAAATTAATTCCCTCTATATTATCCCAGTGCCTCCTGTATCCTTGGTCCAGTGAAATCCTGGGAACAGTTCTCACCAAAATGGTGATTTTCAGACTGATTATGAGACATACTTATTGTCTGTTTTGGTTATGTCGGACGTGGTCATTATCCTTCTAAGTAGGAGACTTGTTTGGCCTAATGCGTTGAAGTGGGTAGTAGCAATAGTTTTATATTTCTTTACTAAGTAGTGGTTACTCAATGAAACATGCGTAATCCATAGTGAAAATAAGAACAACATAATAATATCTGGAGAAGAAATGTTTCATGAGTGTATTGTGAGGAATCGACTGAGTTATGAGATACACTGAACTGATTTTCAACTTTGCTTCGATTAAAAAAGAAAAACATTAAGTTAAATTAAACATTAAGTTAAATAAAACATTTATGAGTTAAATCATGGAGAAACGTGAGGCTTCCCGATCATAGAATTACCAAAACAAAGTGAAGTAGCTCAACGTTCCAATTAAATTTAGAAGAATGGATTCAAGATGTTGAGAATATCAAAGCTTATTCATTATTCATTTATATGAAAATATACATATTTGAGAGCACCAAGACAATGCAAATGGTTTTTGCATACCGTACTTAAAGGAAAAATATATTCCCAGTCATGATACAGATCGAAAATCAATAATTGGGGTGTTATTCTACAGGAAAAAGCTTCCAATATGAAAAAGAGGGAAGGAGATTAACTGCATTTACAAAAAAAAAACGGAGCTAGTGGGCAAGACAAACTAGCAAGACTCCACTTAATTCTAGAAATGAACTATTCGGTTCCACTCAGTCTCCCACTTCGGTAGTTCTGCTTCTAGTAATATTAATGATACTATAGTTAGTTGCATATTAATCAAGATAATATTCAATACTCTGTTACGAAATCTTTTTCAGATGCATTTCGACCAATATTAGTACAAAGATCGACCTTCCACAGGTTTATCTCATCAATTCATCACTTGACTTGACACAAAAAGAACTTAACATTACAAAATAATCACAACTCTGGTCACCAAAGTCTTTCTTCAATCTGTCACCAAACCTTCAGAAAATGGGTCAAAACCTTTCCAAGAAAGACACTGAGAATTACATGGGAATATGAACACGAACAGCAGATGATTATAAAACAATCCCTACCAATAATGCAAGAATTTAGTCAACTCAAACTTCAGCAATGATTGGATGGAAAGCATTTCATACATATAAGGCATGCTGACAGATTGAAGTGAATATCACCATAATGACGATTGATCTTATCACCATCGCAGACAGGAAGTTAGAAAATAATTTTTAATGGCATTCCTACGAAACAATTCACCTCTATTATAATTATTATTTGATTCCTGCAACACAACTCAGCGATATTGGAACTTCAAGATCACTATCAACAATTGAGATCATTAGTATCACTACAACAGTTACAAAATAATAATTTCAAATCCAGTTTGACAACTCCAGGAGACCTTGATGTGAAAGTGACAATGCAACCTACATTGGGTTGACGCGTGCTGAAATCTTTATACCGAGTTTTATAACGACCCCAAGACAATGATATAAGTATTGATCATAATTGAAAATAATTTTGGGGAACTTATCTTTACAACAATTGCAAGATCGTAAAACATCGCCTCTAATATTCTATATGTTCTATAGAATGTTCAACAGCAGCTCCACAATGAACGAGCAACGAACGATCTATAGCACGATCAATGAACGAGTTTTAAAATAATTCAATCGGAGTCTCTTGAAGCAAGATATGGAGAAATCTATGGTAGAAGGTGAAGCTGAATGGTGTCAACTCCGAGGGAGCAAGCCAGCCACAAAGAATTTAACCCTGAATATTATTACCCTTTATAACTGTATACCTGCATCAATGTACTTCGTATACAGTATGCAATATAATAATTTATTATTAAAGTGGTCGTGATTATAACTTTTCAACTCATACGCACACAAACTCTAGTGAGAGACTCTTTGAACTGCCAGCATTCATTATGAGTAAAACAAACTCTACCCATTCAACCAACACTGACAGTTTCAAGATTATTTCACTATAGTTTTATCCAGAAGGGTTGGTGACTTAATTGTGACTTTATGAAGTGTAGTGTAGACTTTATTTTTGACTTAATATGTATTGTGTAGTACCAGAGAAAACTCCTATAATTGTAATTCTGTGGTAGTACACATTCTTCCCTTCCCTGGGTATTGAGAATCGCATTGCAATATTGGGTACAGTATTTGATACAGAATTTCTACTGAATTACTAATAATATGATCTAGATGAGGCTACCACATACGTAAATTTACACCCTTGAACCTTTAGTGGATTAAGCCATTCTTATCAATGACAGTGATAACAGTATAACTGAACCACTAACTTGACTCATGTTATTTATAAAAAATGGAAAGAAAAACAGCTTGAGGAACAGACTTGTGCGCCACGAACACGCGCATTTCGCTTTTCATCAGCTGATTCTATGCTGATTATATCTGTATCTAATATTACTGTTTCTGTACGAGCACAGATATAATAAGCTGAACATTATAATGTTTTCTCTCCAAAATATAATTTATTATTGACTTTTGTAATGAATAGGTGAATGAATATTAATGGGTGACTGCATCCGCTGAAAATCAATTTGTCAAAAATTGACCAATTTCGACTGAATAAAGAGACCATTATTTAAAAAAAAAATGGAATTCCTAATACTAAAATTCCAAATTCCATGAGTTCAATATAATAGGCTACCTCTTGTTCTATTCATACATAGTTCAAATTATTCATCATAGTTTAAAATCAATCAGCATAGTTTCATCATTTCTTTGCTGATTATCCTTCCGACATTAGTGTCCCAACATAGAACGCATACAAAATTTAATTCTTTCAAAATTTTTAAACATAAATTAAAGTGAGATACAAAGTCATCATTCTCTTGGAGCGCTAAAAGCTCTAAATTACCTACAAATATTTCCTTGTAATGGAATGCAATTAGTTATTTGTTTATGTAGTCGGATTCTTCTACAAAATTTGAGAATAACCTACCATAACAGACTAATGAGTTTCGATAGTTTCATTGGTGCTCTATAGATCTATATCGACCGCTTAGTGTTTGTAAGAACAGAAACAAAATTATTCAACAATATTCGTTTTTGAAAAACAAATATATTCTAGAAAAATTTCAAAGCGTGAGAAAATTGGACGGAGATAATTGTTTTAAAATCAATGAGATGAATACTTGAGAATCAAATTCTTCACCTTACAATGCCCGAACATTAAACATTATAATATCAAATTTGAGAGTTATGGAATTTGATAATTGTTAAAATTTGAATTTATTTCCTGATATTAAATAATTTATTTGTTTATTATTTATATAATGTTTTAATTGAATCGTCAACATCATTAAAGTTACTCAACTGGATTACAAAAGAAGCACTTTAAAAGTCTACAAAAGTAGACACAAATAAACACAATTCACCAAAAACCACAAGACCGGTTCCAAAGTATCACTCAGTAATTTTCCTTTTAATTATATTGTTGTTAAATCAGACCTGCTCAAAAAGTTAACAAGCCAATTTTCGTCTGCAGAGTAAAACTACTCTAAATAAAACGGCTACTGCTTGCTACTAGGTGTTGCTTTTCATTTAGTAGGTTGTAATTAGAACCTATCCTATAAGGATTAATTATACTTATTTCAAGGTATTTTAAACATGCGTTCTTATTAAAGAGCTGAATAATCAAATAAGTAGAAATAAGATCGATAATGGTCTATGTCGGTCGGATCAACGATTTGAGAGTAGCTCAACAAGAAAAAATATTTTAATTATGATAAGAGGAAAATTATTACTGGCAATCAGATAAAAGCCAAAGCAATAAATATATTGTAACATAAAATGAAGAATAAGTTACTGTGAATAAGAAGTGTAAACTGTAATATTGATGGAGACCTTCCATGAACGAGTTTTGCATTGAGTAACTGATAATAGACCTGCTTTTTTATTAATCATTGATATATTATTTTTAATAATTGCGGAAATTTATTAAAGGCATATTCATTGATAATTAATATGATAGAGTAGTTATTGAATATAAAAATACGTTTCTTCAAATAAGACGATAGGAATTATTGTATAAAGAGTTAGAACCAAAAACATGAATCTATATAATTTATGAAGGTTTAATCTTTAATGATGTATATTAACAGAATTAAAAATAATTACAGATATATCACTAACAAAGCATGAAAATATAATAAGAGGAGTAGGCCTATGCACCCATGTTGTTGTATAATACATAATTTATAGGCCTAATCTGTAATATGATAAAAGAATCAGTAATAGAATGAGCCCTACCTCAGCATGAGTGCAACTCCGCTATTTCCTTGGATTTAAGTTTAACGCCGGTTTATTAACCGCACCCACTTTGTTCGTTGATTAATCACTGACCGTTCACGCAATATTGAAAAGACATTTGTCACATGGCACAAAAATCGCTGCAGAATATTATTTCATCACTGAAAACTTCGACAAGCTCACGTCAAGACAGGCGCGACGCAACTGGTTCGAACATGTTATCACGCCTCGGCTGGAGCCCGGCTGCTGCCAGAGCTACCAGCCAAGAGGCCGCGCAGGGAAATTTTGCGACTCTTTTTTCCCTTTTCCCAAGATATATCAATAGAGTCTAATCGTATAATCTCGCATGAGCAGAAAACTATTGTTTCTATAAATAATACTGTAGTGAGGAGATTCATTTTGAACCGTCAGCATAAACATAAGATAACATCAATACTGACAGTTTGAAAAGAATTTCACTGTTTTATATTATATTTATGTACGGTATATACTATATATTTTTTGGCGACAATATTGTGAAACGAAAACGTAACTCTATGGAATGTACCATATTGAAGTATTCATTTTCAACTAGAGTGAAAGGCTTTAATATTGTAAAACAGCGCAAACCCCTATTTTTGGACAATTTTCTCAGTTTTCTCTACAAATCTTGAACGATATTTGCAAAACGAATGACAATCACTGACAGCGTTATATAGGATCAATTTACAGGCGGTTTGTATTTAAGAAAAGGATTTGAGTTTCATACGAGCAGATTTTATTAATATATATAAATATATTAAATATATCTATATTTTACTACTACAATACAATACAAATACAGGTAGGCCTACTAATCATTTTAATGGAATTGAGCTGTGATTGCGCTGTAGAGGGGTCAGACTAGTTCCACTTTATAATGGATAATTATAAATTATGGTCACCGGTACTAAATATTTATCTGAACTAGAATAGTGAAGACTCTTTCACATTAGAGATGTCTAGAACCTATTCAAGCAAGGTACGGTATTTAAGCAACCTGTGCCTGCACTTTTTTAAAGATGATAAAGAAGACAATTTTGAATAAAATTTAGAATTTAGAAATAGGCCGACACATCTAAAAAATACCTGAGTCTATACCTAATTCATGCAGGTGAACGGGCTAGAGTCAAGAAAACTTCAATTAATCTTGCCATGCCTGATTTAATAGGTTTATACTATAAACTAACACTACAATTTGAAATAATAGAAAAATACAAACAGCTTCAATAAACATTGGCAACTAAAATCGAACAACAGAAACAACAATTTCATGTTACTTTGTTGACATTCTTCATCTGATTCGGGGGCGCATTACTATCCCCGTTTAGATAGCAATACGTCACAAAACCAAACAAGATCAGTCATAAAATAACCAATCAATTTCAACATGAAATTACTCAAGAAAGAAAAAAACCCGTTGAACCCAAATTTCGTCGATAGTAACCCATATAACCCATTTCATAATAATTTTGAATCCCCACTTTTTATTGACATTCTCGAATGAACCTTTGTTTCACTACACTGCACTTTCGTTGGTTTGTACGTTGCTTTATCGTCGGGGTTACAGTACCTTGTTTTTGGCGGTGAGCTTTTACCGGTTGAATTTGGCTTGACGGCGACGTCCTCTTACGTCCCTAGACCTGTCGTCTGAACGGGTGTCTTGAAGCGGTTTTACATAAAGTTGCGGAACCAAAGGGGTGGTAGTACAAGAAGTTGGTTTGGGGACACACATGAACCGCTGTAAATAAATGTATTACAGCATTAATTTCTAACTCTTCCTACAATTCATCAAAAGCTAAAACAGGAGTTATCTATTGATTACAATTAATTAAATTCTCTCATTCTTTGAATCCTCATTTTATATAGATTTTTATCTTTAAACTACTGATTCTTTTTATCAGAATTAATGGATCTTTCTTCACAAATAATTCAAATTGAAATGATGCTAACTTATATGATATTTTTCGTTTGGTTTGCGAAATCAAATATAATTTTTCATATAGTAGCTCGGCTAGTATTGTTGGAAACTTGTGCGCCAGCCAACATTTATTTTATTTATTATTTATGAACTATAGGACGCAATCCAAGTGTAAATAACGGGCATTCGCCCAAAACTGCTCAGAACCTTAATTAAAAATGAACATTCCAGAGTTTATGATTTGATTTACCTACAAATACAAGTCCCAAAAACTAGTATCAACTGAAATTATGAATTTATCACCTAATAAAACAAGACACTTTATAACACAATAAAAAAAATATATTGAAAATTTCACTTTAAGGAAAGATAATGTTTGCCTTATAAGATTCATCTTGTGGAATTTTTACCTTTAATTAAATAAAATTAGTAAACACATAGAAAGTAATTTAAATTGTATTAAAATTTGAACATTCATTAATATTAATTTCCTGGAAAAGAAAAACTTTCTTCTTCGTCTATTAAGATTTCTATCATAAAAAATTTACTAAATCATTCGACAGCCTTAATGACATAAGAAAACAGAGTCTGAAAAATATAAATTAAAAAATGTCATAAACTCAATATGAACATAATCTTAAAAGTTTCATTCCAATTTAAAGGCTATCTTCCTGACTTTCAGCAATACTCTACGATAATATATCTCCAGAAACAATAACTCAAATGTAACGTAACTGAAAACTTTCTATACTTCTTTAGAAAAAAAATTTATAATTATCTTCCATCACTAATAAAACCAAAAGGATTATTCTCAATCAATATTATTAACTTGAAAAATAACAGGCTTAATTAATTCAATACTCTTATGGAAGTTTCAATCAATTAAATTCCCTAAATTATATTTTAACCTTATTTTACGTACCTTAGCGGTTATTTGAAGAAACAATTATTCGTACATGATGAAGAAACACAATTAAACCTTTCAGGACATGGCACTACTAGTAAATTTAAACATTAATAAAAAATAAAACTAGCTCCTACATTAACTACTGAAATAAACTTATAAACCTGCCCAAAAAGGGGGAAACATAGTGACTACATCTTTACTCTCGTAGTGCTCCTAGCAAAGTGTCCTCCGGAACGTAATCTGGTCTCTCGACTGGGGAATCCCCACTACTGTATTTAGAAACAGGTCTCCTATTGGGCGAATGGAATCAATTTGACCAATCGTCGCGTGGCTTCTACAGCCTTTGGACCAAATAGTAACTGCAAAATCGGTAGTTTGTTATAATTTCAATGCTTGCTGTTTTCCAACTTATCGCATTTTATGTCGCGACAAGAAGGCTAAGTTTTAGAGATAATTCCATAATCTACATTCCTCGACGACTCGGAGCCACAATTTTTAAATATCTATCATGGGAAACTCGAAGTCATGGCCGTTCATAATAGAGAGAGAAAATAATTTATTTCGCTAACTCACTTACAATAATGGCTCTAGTCTATTGCGTATTAAATTTACTATTATAACTTGGGAAAAGGCCTGAATTAAAGAGAGTGCCCGGCACAAACCAATAATATAACTATAAGAAATTCGAAATAAACAAGTCAGTTATAGTGATAAGCAAAATATATTTATTGAAAATTTCAATTAAAGACCGATAAATAAACCTAGTATTTTACTAGTAACATCCACTAGAAATTCACCCAAAACATAACATATAATATCATTATTTATAACTAGAACTAGAATATTATAATATCGTACTGTGATTCGCTTAAAAAAATATGTATATTTGTTCAGTACTATTTATATGTAGCTCAGAGCATCTTCTGATATTACTTCATTTAGAATTTGATCTATTACAATGATAGTTGATTTGAGATGAGATAAGAATATAAAATAATAATGAATACAGAATTCGAATGGATTTTAGACAATGTTGATTATTATTAACTGTTGAAATAACATGTCATCACATTTGTTTTTTGTAGCAAATTATGTGGCGGTTCAACAAAACTGTAACCATTAATACAATTGATAATTATTACTATTTGACATTAAAGCTTTCAGAGGTACAGACTACTTTAGTCTGTCTCAACAATGATGATTTAATTATTATATACATAAAATATTATTATATTTATAATTTGAGAATTTATAATTCTTAGGTCCGTGTGATAAAAAGTTTAGAGTAAAGAAACTTATAATAATAAATAAGATATGATTATACCGTATTTATAATATGAGAATGATTAATCTTAGGCCCGTATAATCAAAAGTTTAGAGTAAAGAAACGTTGATTCCATAAATCGTTCCGGTATTTATAAAAGATGAATTTACAGAATTGTCGGGTTTCAGAAAAATTAAATTTTCAAGTAGAAAATTGCTCCATTCATCCTATAAAAAATAATTTGAGTGTATAACTTATTCACTAATGCTACTGTTACAGTTGGAATGATAAGGCAATATTGTGCTTGGCTAAGACTGTTGTGTTTCAGCAATAATCGACCAGGTAGGGGCTATCCAGACAGCCGAACCCCGCCGCGACACCACCCTCATCTGCTGTGCTCGTTTTTGAGCGTAGCATGTGACCCACCTGCTTGTTGTACACTATTTTTTGCGCATCACTGTAACACAAACAAATCAAATCTAATTTATTGCCATGAAATAACAAAGCCAAGTAAAAAATAAGGATTTAAAACAAATACATACTTATTACACAGTCATATGTGGTCAAATATGAAGTCACAATGTAGTGGTAAGTACATAGTTTATATTGCCTAATCGTCATCATATAAATAACTAGTCGAAGGTCTTGTCAAATATTTGCCTATTTGATCAAAATAAAAGTAATGGATTGACAGTTGTAATCTTGATTCGGGGATATGTTGTGGTTGTTATTCATTCTAATTTTTTTAGTTTAAAAAAGTTGAAAATATTAACTACAAAACTAAATATAAACTATACTTTAAGTATATATTAATATACTATATACAAAACTATAACTAAATATTAACGAATTAGGATTGTTTCAAAGGTTCATCATACAAAACCTTGAATCAAGTTAAATCTACTTAAATGTTGTTATAGATTTTATCTCCGACATAAGATTATACTACTCGTACATGAAAGAGTAAATATCTCTTACCCAATTATTATGCCGAAAATGCCCAGTTCTGATACGATATCTTCTGAGGCTGGTTTCTTTCCAACACGAACTATGATGTTTTCCTGCGCTGGGGGAACTATCCTATCCATCAAAATCCAGCCGGTGCGCTCTTTACTAGATCTCATTTCTGAAAAAGAAATTACAACATTTTAATTAGAATATTACTGTGAGTTGAAAAAATTACAAGCAATAAATAGAATAATGCTCTTTCGAACCCAGAAGTTCTAAAAAATATATTGAATAAATAAATTTGTTAAGTGCAATAGTACGATGATCACTATCAATAATACGAGTTTTCTGCAATGCAATAGGAATGGATTATATTAAATACACAATACAGTGCAACCTTATTTATTTATGTTTTTGATACTTTTATATAAAAATTATATCCACGAATTAATTAATAAATAAACTTCAATACTATAGTGATTTGATTTTCAATTATAAAATTATAACCAAATCAAACTAGTTAAAAAATTAAATTCAACACTTACATTAACTAAGAAATTATCACTTTTATTGATTTCTTACAAAATATATGTTTCCAAATATTCACTATTCTACACGCACTACACTTCTTGAATTCAAGTATTTGACAGGGCTTTTTAGAATAGAATAGAATAGAAAAAACGTTTATTGAATGAATAAGCGAACCTCAAAGATGCTGCTTGAAAAGGTACCATTTTATACAAAACATGTAAATTCAAATATAAATATATCAGTGAACTTTATTTTTACAAGAATTTACCTAACAGTTAAAATTATCATGATATTAACTAATTAATTGTTGGCTCAGCTCTCAAAAATCTCAAAAGTGTTATAATTATAGTCAACCTGAACTTACATACTGTTAAATAGAACAGAATGAATTACAAAAATACAATACATTAATAATGAATTACATTATGTTACATCTAAAGTGTAATTATTCAACCAAATTTTTAAATTTCTTTTCAACAGGCGCATATTAACAAACTCAGCACAATTATCGGGTAAATCATTGAAAGTTTTTGGTACAATGTAGATTAAGGTGTTTTTGGCTAAATTATTCGAAGTAAATGGTACAACATACCTGTCATTCCTTAAATCATCTTTAAGTTATATTTTGAAGAAAACTTTGTTACTCATTTTACAACAATCATTTGGAGAACATTGATTATTAAGAAGAAACATTATCAAGCAAAAAATGTAAGAGCTTGAAAAATCTATCAGAATTGCGTAGAAAACCAGACTCATAAAAGTATAGCTATGTCCTTAAAATAAATAGGCTGACAAATGATTTATTTTATTGGGAAACTAATAAAAGTATAATACAAATTCTCACAAATGACTGAATAAATTGTAAATTGCAAACAGTTAGAAAATATTTTATGGTTGATCAGTATTTTATAAGTGCTAAGTGAGAGGAGTTTTGTTATTAATTTGGATTTCAATCTTTTAGAATTCAAAATTTCTTGTTTCAAGTGTTTGGTCAGGAAATTGGAAAAAAACTACAGATGAAAATTACTGAGTTATTGCAATTATTCAAATGCTAATGAATTAATTATTATTATACGAAAATCTAAATTAAATGCTGTAATTCACCCCGAAGACTTCTGCTACTGCAATTATTGATAACAGGGTAAACAGCTAGATGGAAATTCGATGAGCGCTACAATTCAAAAATTACAGCATTTAATTTGAATTTTCGTTTAATAATAATGGAAAAAAAAACTATTATAATGAATCAAAATTCGAAGGAGGAACATGTTTGTGCCGTGCCTTTTGATTTTCCACCAAATTATTTTAAAAATAATTGTGTATCATTGAATCAATAAAAGAATAAACAATAAAATGTGAAGCGAAGTATGAATACCTATTAGCAGATCTCTGATCTTTGTTCCATAGACATTGTTACCACCCCCCTCTCTTTGTGGCTTCAATACGAACCGCTCTGGGTTTTCAATGGCCATGTCGATTGCCTTTTCTCCAGACTCATCCTGGAAAGTGTCATAGAGTTGATGAATCATTCAGGATGGAGAAGTGATATGACAAAAGCAGCATAGAAAATGATTGATTCTGTATTCAGAAGTTGTCCATATCTAAATTGTCTTTGATGAATTGATTTCCGTATGTTTGTGAATAAAGCTGAATTCACAAATTTTATAATCAAGCTTTCAAGATCACAGTCAAAATAATTTCCAGGGTTATCAAGTTTTCATGAGATCTTGTCTAATTTCGTTATTCTATGGATTCATAGATTTATAAGTCATTGTTGCATCTCTAAAGCTGAATTAATCATAATTACTATAAATTATGAAAAATATATAGTTTTCTTCCATACATAAAATTCAACCATTTTATTGTATTTTTTCTTTAGGGCTACTGTTAATATAAATTTATATTTTAAATAATAATAAACTTGAAAATTGCATTAGTAGCCGAAACATGTCGTGACAAAATAATTTGAGTAGTCAGATTTATATTTTCATTTATAAAATTCACATACGCATTCATCAACAATCTATGACAAATCAATATGTTAGTCGACGTTGAAGTATGTTTTAGACAAACTAGTATCATGATACTAATGGTCTTCAAGTAAGATTAGCTGCTAAGAAGTTTGATGATCATCAAGTTGACAGTTATGGGGGTTTTCATCACTAATAATACTTTAAAATTTAAATGATTAAATATGCAAAACATAATAATTCTTCTGTATTTACAACTATTCTATATCAGAAATCATTGCAATAGTTTTTAAAAAAATGGATTTACTTACAAAATCGAAAGCGTAGAGACCAGTAAATAGTTCTCGTACAGCTTTTACTTTCTGAGGATCTGTGATAAATCTTTCAAGTACTCCAGGTTTCGCTAGTAGTTGTTGTACCTGCAAAATAAATATATCATATTATATGGAAATACAGTTGATTTTCATCAATGATTATGTGTGAATAAATGCAGGCTTGAAATACATAGGTCAAGCTCAATTCAGTAATCTTATATAATAGTTTTAATATTGAAAGTAACTTGTACCCTTGAAATATTTCTATTGAATTATTATACACGACTAGTTTCATTTATGCCATTTAGTGTTCAAATCATCTATATGAGAAATCATACTTGAGAATTACATAGATGTTGAAACTAGAAGTGTATAATTTAGAAGAAATATTTCAAGGGTCAAGTTATTTTCTATAATTGAACAATCAAGTAGCCCTATTAGAATACGTCAATAGTTCGTGGATAACAACAGATATTGGAAGTAGTTATGATATTGTCACTTATTTGTATTGTCACTTGGTAACTTATATTGTATTGTTACTTCCGCCAGTGTTATGATTTTGTTACGTCTGTTGTATTGTCTGTATTATGACTTTTGCCTATTACTGCATTATATATGTTTATTGGCAAAAATATATATCTTATTATTATTATTATCTTATATTTCTCAATCATTGGTTTCATGATATTTTTCTATTATACGACACGATTGTTCAAGTCTAGGAATCGAAAAAAATTGTTTGGATAAAATTTGTATTTGTTCAATAATATTGTATTTGTATGCTCCATTCAATGAGTTATCAATTTCTAAAGTCAAAAACATGTGAATTTCAAAAAAGTTACGAGAGTTTCAACAGTTCAACTGAGTACAACACTGTGCTATACTATCAGAGAGTATTAACATTGAGCACATCATTATCGACAAATACGATTATATATTTTCGGATTTTAAATTCGTACTTATGAACGTTGCTTCGAAAATAAAGCTGGATTTCGACATTATTATCAGTATTAGTGTACGTACATGTCCAGTACAGTGCAACTATTATTCTCATGAGTTCTAATGGAACTATTCATACTCGCTCGGCCGGTCTGAATGGAAATAGTCCATTAGAACACATAGAAATAATATTTTCACTGAACCGGACACGTGCACTGATGTGGGAATCCAGCTTCAATGGATCAATCAAAAAACAAATTCATGGAAAGTATCCTAGTAGCTTGTTTCCAAGTAACAGCCGTAATTTTGATTAAGCTTGAACACCTGATTGACACACTGATTTATGAATAGTCGATTACCGTTAATTAATTGTATTAAGTAGTAAATTTTAGTAGCAATCTGTTGCTGAAAGATTTATCTGAGTCTAAAGGTGTAGAATGTAGACAACAATATTGAATTTTGTTTCTATT
This sequence comes from Nilaparvata lugens, assembly GCF_014356525.2. Taxonomy (NCBI): domain Eukaryota; kingdom Metazoa; phylum Arthropoda; class Insecta; order Hemiptera; family Delphacidae; genus Nilaparvata; species Nilaparvata lugens. Next base: position 29,076,562 of record NC_052513.1, on the reverse strand, counting down.
CTTCACCTGTAGACTCAGATAAATCTTTCAGCCACAGACTGCCACTTAAATTTACTACTGTAATACAATTATTGGCATATTGTGTCAATGCGTTTGGCCTATGAATGCATAAAATACAGTGAATTTTAATGAATTGTGTTTTGTGTATCTTTAAATAAATAAATAAATTTTAGTTGATAGAAACCTTTTTGGTTCCGGCAAGATGATACTGCACGCTGGGACACTTGATGGCCGATGAGCGTTCCATGGTGAGCAGGGCGTCCCATTCTCCATCGTTGGCGAACAACTCCGGGGTGTAGCCTGTCCTCAGGTAAGCTACAGCCACCACAAATCCATCACTACCAACAAAAACATCAATCAGTATTTAAAAATTATCTTCCACTTTCATTTCATCCAATTAATATTAGAGAATATTAAAAAATGAAACTATATCGAATATTTCATCTTAATGAGATCCAATAAGCTTCAAAAATGAAGTGCTATGAAATGCATATACAACATTTTTGCTGAGGGTGATGCTTAAATGAGCTCTGGGGGAGCTTTGAGTCGAACATCGTACTCAAGAAAGTGTTGAAAGTCAGAATTAACTCACAGTATCTCTGCTTGTCGTAGGAGGCGAAAAGGGACCCAAGACAACTCCAGAAGTAGCCTGATTGATCCAGAAGTAGACTAATCAGTCTGTGCTGATGAACAATCAGCTGTGCTGAATAGTGAGTTGTGTTTTTTCTGGCTCTAAATTTTGTAAAATTACTCAACAATTTTTCAATAAATGGTGATTCGAGTGTGATATTTTTGTTTTTTATTCTGTTCAACCGTTAAAATTTAAAATCTTTGTTTTTGAGTGGAAATGGACTAAATTTTAGTAAAGTGAAATCATAACCCTATTTTGGACTTTTAAAGTGTTATCTAAATTTGGAAAGAAATAGTACAAGAAGTATCCTTAGTTTTTCTTTCCCAATCAGTGCTTCTTTGTAAAAAATATAAATGAATAAATGAATAGCCTTGACTTCAAAACCATGGGATCTGACCCATCAGGGCAGTTTCGGAGAGGTAAAAATAAAAACCTAAGAGACCAGAGATGAGTGAACCTCCAGACACAAATGTAGGTGAAGAGGCTGAGTCTCGGGTGACCAGGTGCCCTGAGGCAATTTGGCGACCCTTCCTTCAGCGGAAGGACCTACAAAAAAGCCAGGAGTGAGCTCACGTAGGTTACGAGTTTGTGGGTGGAGAGGCCAAAACTCTCAAAGAAGGGCGGCCATTCAGGCAAAACCTCTTGGGAGAGATGGGGCTTCTGACCCTGCAAAGTTTCGGAGGAGAAAAAACCAAGAGACCAGAGATGGGTGAACATCCAGGCACACATTTGGGTCAAGAAGCTGAGTCAAAGTTGACCAGGCGCCCTAGAGGCAACTTGGCCACTCCTTCTTCAGCGGAAGAACCTTCAAAGAAGGCCAGGAGTGGAACTCACGTAGGTCACGAGGACTAATCAGTCTGAAGAGACTGCCAGGCATATCCCACTGGATTGCGACAAGCAACCAGGTGATGAATGGGATGTTAGCAAAGGGAAAAACTCCTGGTTCTTGTAAAGGACACAGGTATTGGTTTGCCTAACTAACATACTACTTGGGAACACAATAAGCTTCGGTTGACGTGTGGGGTTCTTTGAACCTTTGGTTCCTTGAATCCGTCCCTTCAAAATAATAATATCAAAATAATAGTAATAATAATATTGTGTCCTCAACCAAATAATAATAATACATGAACTCTAGGGTTGTGCGTGGGTAATGAGTGATGAGTGGACCTATTTTTCAATTCATGAATCATATTCAGATGAGTGGACCTATTTTTCAACTCATGAATCATATTAAGAGGAGTTGGTTCAAGTGGTCACCCTTCCCACGGGAGTAGCAAGCATAGATTATCAGAGCGAATATTGAGTGAGTGGCATCATAGAGAAAAGATAGCATCTTATTGTATCTTTCCTCTATGGTGGTATTAAACCACTTCCTATTTATATAATTTAGGAATGGGCATGTCACAGTTTACTTGATGGAAACTCAAAATTTGATGAAAAGTAGTTGGATGAAAAAGCAAAATTTCGTAATATATATATATCGATTAAGACATGGTACAACTTACATGATAAGGTTTTTGTGATCATCCAAGCGAGCTCTTTTGTTAATATCTGTCAACGTTCTGCGAATGGTGCGCGCTTCTGGACACAACTCTCCAATTTTGAATTCCAGGAAACGCTGATCACAAATATTCATCACCACGTCTTCGATTACTATAAGGATAACAGACCTGAAACAGAAAAGAGACAAAATGATTGAATCATAAATATCGAATTTGGTACAGAAAGGATCAAGTAGAAATAATAGAAATAAGTATCAATATTTCTATTTGACAAGTAGGTAGAATTCAACTCAATAATGTATAATATCATTTTGTTCTTCACGTTAAATGGATTAATTGCAATCAGAAATGATAGTAATGAATTGCCCCATGGTTGAAGTTTGTCAGGGATGAGCATTCATAATAATCACAACATTAATAACAATAATTTCTCTGGATGATGGATAACACATCCAAAGGAGTATGATGATAAAATATAAACATTACTTTTTCTTGAACCACATCTTTAGATTGCAACATTTTTATTAAACAGGATCATGATGCTATGGACTGTTAAATCCAGTGTAAGTGAACATTTTCAAATGCATTAAACATTAAACCTCCTTTCGAGAGAATTTTGATTGAATGCCAACAGAGTTTAATCATTAAATTGCTTTTGCGAATATAATCTCACCGATGAAAGAATCAATTGTGAAAGGATTCATTATAAATAATTAAAATGTCAACTACTCACTGTTTATTGCCAAATAATTTCCAGGCTTCTATAAGACCTAGGCTGGCACCAGCTAACGCATTATTCTCTGGCAGCTGAAAGTTGATAAGTTTTTCGTTAATTATAAAATAGTATTCAAGTCAAAAACCACAAAAATCTGGATTGAATTTCCAGATCAATGAAACTTCATTAAACTGTAATTTATCAACCTGAAACTTTATCTTACATGATACATTAATCTTATCTTAATGGATACATTCATTGTGTCTTGTAGCAATCAGAATGATAGGAATAGTGATTGATTTATAAATAAATACTCTAAAGGTGGCAAATAGAGAATGTATCTCACTGATAGCAAAGGAGTGTGAAGTTATAAAAAAAATAGAGGGAAGGAAATTGAAATATTTAGAAAGTGTGATGAGGGGTGAGAGATATGAACTGTTGAGACATATCATGCAGGAAAGATCATGGGGAAGAAGAGTGCAGGACGCGAAAGACTGTAATCTGAGAAATCAGTATGACTACAACTCAAAATAACATTTCCGGACTGCAATTAGTATAAAAGTACATGCAAGTATAAAGTGAGAATCGCTGTGATGATTTCCAATCTCCGATAGGAGAAGAAACCGAAAGAAGAAGCTCCGTTGAAAAATTGGAATGAATATCAATGACAATATGCTACTTCAATCGTATTATCTAATCTGAGAAGAGATTATTGGAAGTGATATTTTTATTAATAGATTTCCATACGTACATTTTTCAACTTATCAATATGTCCCATTTCTTGGAGAATGAACCTGTGAAGTAAAAATACAAAATAATTATTACCAATGAAGATTTTAAAATTAAACCTTGATTTAATAAGAAGTTATTGATTTATTTTTACAAATATTGAAAAACTAGTTCCTGAAAATATTTGTTAATCCTTTATTATTAGTAAGTGTAAGTCGCATTGTTATCAGTTATAGCGGTAAAAAGCATAATATACTGAACAAAAAGGACTTGAAAAATAAACAAGGTAAACAGCCACGTGATAGTGGAATGCCTAATGCTATTAATTACTTTTATGGAATTGCCTATTTAGCCTCTTACATCAAGCTGCAAGATAAAAAATAAGTTCTTTCGATGCACAAAGAAAAAATAACTAGATTATTATTTCTTGAACATGTTAGTGGGATTGATCATTAAATAAACAATTCACAAAGATGTTGAACTTATGAGTGCTGTGTTTCAGAAAAAAGTGAATTAATTCAATGTAATATTTATGTTACTTTGTGATACATTGTATGTTGCTATCGTGAATTTTATAGTTATGATGACAAAACTGTAAAACATACGCAGTTATGTGCATGCAGAAATAAAGGATATTATTATTAATATAGCAATAGTGTGGATAAGTGAAGCAGGCAGGTTTTTCAAAAAGGATATGAATAGATTGGAAATTTATAAGTATCCCTATAGAAATAGAGGGAGAAACTATAATGAGCATTCTTCATCATCAATGTAGTTAAATTTGAAGTAATGGGAGAATTAATGAAAAATGGTTAGTTGTAATAGAGATCACAAAAATGTTCATAATATATTGTTTCAAAAGTCTGACTGGAAGACAGCAACAAGAAAAGAGGAGAATAAAATAAGACAAGAATAGATATTGATCAAGGCAGTCAATGTAGTCGCATCAGAGTGAGGATTATACAGAGTGTTTCCAAATCCACATACCTAAAACCAATATCCTAGGTCATGACCCAATGATATTATTTATAAAGAAACTTGATGGACTTAATCCAAAACATGCAAATGACAGGTGAGATGGGTAGTTTTAAAAATGGGCATTGATTCGTCGGCAAGCATTATTTCCGATCGCCTATTTAGTGAGTGAATATCATTGTGGTGTGCAACTCTTTAGAAACGTCTTCAGATTAACTTGGAGTCCAAATGAATTATTTTAGACAAATGGAATATGTGAACCAAGTGGAAAGTTTGGGAAATACATGAAACTTGAAGAACTTACAGTTGATTAATTACTGCACGCTGGTATCTCGAGTGGAAATCATGCAAATGAAATGGAAATCACAAGTCGAATCTTGTCAGGATGGACACAATTTTTCTTTCAACTTTTCAAATAATGTTAATTCATTCTACGCCGTTTTTCGTTTAATCATTTTCAACAGATGAATACCGGGTTGCTCTTTACTATTAAGTATTTACTGATCATAATAAATTAGTTTTCACTTCTAATTCACAGAGGAAGCCTAAATATTGAACATCGAGTCCGCAACTGATACTCTTGCAACTATAATTAGCCAGAGCTGATTAGTGGATGAAAAATGTGAAGTTTATTTACAAGAGCCGTGACAGAGATATTAACAAATCAAGATTATTGAAAATGGATTGGTATTGTTCTTAAGCGATGGTGAGAAGAAAAGAAATATGTAATTAAAGTTGATAAATAAAAACTAGGCGATTCTAGAAATTAGGCGAAAGTAAAAATCCCAGGCGACAAAAAGTGTATTGATATTTGAAGTGAATGTAATAGGATGCAATATTGGTGTTTGGAGGGAAAAGTTGCCAGTGAAAATTGTGAGATTTGCTGTGATTAGCAAAGTAGAGCTGAAGAGTTTGAAATTCTCACCTGTGTAGGTTAGAAAGCGTAACGCCCATAGGAGCTAGACTAGTTGAAACCGTGTTTACCTCAACCTGTTTCACCCTACAAGAGTCAGGATGATCCATCATGTAATCGGAGCGCAAAACTCCCAGATTCAGACTCTAGAACAGTAAATGATGTCACAAAACCTAGCAATACAGTTGGGGTGAAAAAAGTTTTAATGAATTTCAGGAAAACTGATTTGAAAAATTGGAACGAATAACGAGTCAAGAAAAGAAGTCTACAAGAAAACATAACTGTGAAGATTTCAAAAAATCTGACCTCGTGATTTGGAAAAAGGAATAAATTATTTGGAACAATATTGCCAATCTTCTTATAATAATTGAATAATATTCTTTATATTTACTTCTTTACCTCACTCCCTCTCTTTCTCTACTCAAAAGCTGAGAATAATCTATCAGCAAAGAATTTAATTCCAACCAACGTCACACAATAGCCTATAAGTCAAAGTCTCAAAATTACTCAAACTCACACAATTGCATTTCAAGTCATCATAGTTGAATTTAGTAGGATAGTGTTAAGAAAAAACACAATACAACAGTGATGTTAGTATGTAATATTTGGTTTAAATGGAATATCGTAGCAAGCATATTAACAGAATTATTTTGGCAGGGAATTAATTCCTGGCTACACACCAAATTAGATTATTGTAAAAACTTATAATCTACATTACTACTTAATCAGTCAATGTTAAGAGATTGTAAATTCAATATAGTAGACAGACATTTTTAGCTGCTTTAATTGAACTCGGTTTAAAAATGTTAATTGCAAACTGCATGACTA